>NW_004949121.1:4731302-4764288 GCF_000317375.1 Microtus ochrogaster | reverse complement strand
GGGAGGGAGGGAGAAAGGAAGGAAAGCAGGAAGGCAGGGAAATCATAAATGCAAACACAAAAGGATACTGTGGTTTTATTCATATGAAATGCCTAAACTAACAAATCCATATAGACAGAAATTCGTCTCTTGGTTTCCAGAGGAAGATAAGAGAGGAGAAAAGCCAATGACTCATGTGATAATATGCAAAGTTCTGAAATTACATAGTGTATTGATAGTGCAACTCTGGTATGCTAGAAAGACTTTAAAATGGGAAATGTTGTATGAGAATTAAATTCCATTGAAACATTGCAGAAACAAAAACGGAAATACAGCCTACAGAAACCAACACTTCTAGAAGCAGACTGTGTTATGCATAAAACAAACAAATGAGTAAAGCAGATCTTGCTGTCGATTTTTGTTGAGAAGGAATGTGTGGTGAATTTTCATTCCACTCTGAGTCAGCCTCCCAGAGAAGCAAAGCTGAGTTTTGGGGGTCACTGCTCTTGCTGAGCAGTGGCTCACACAGTCAGAACTTAAAGATGCAGTCATTCAAGCTGAGCGAACACAGTTCTGACGGAGCATATGAAAACTCACTGGACATGCATATGGGCCAGCTGGAGACATGCTTGGATTAAAGAAGAAATTTTTGCTTACCCTTTAAAGATTTAGGTAGAGTAAAACTGATAGAAAAAAAATCAAACAAAATTCCAACCAAAACTACTGCCTCATGCAAAAAGCTCAAACACAACTAGTAACTATCCCAGGCTACATAGAGTTACCTTCAAATTCGTGTGGAAATGTATGGGTGGGTACTAAAACAAGAAGGCAAGAATAATCTGGGAAAAGTGGCTGAGTCAGGGGATTGACTGAGAAGATAGAGAGCTTGGTTGCTACTTGTCTAGTTTCTGAGCTGTGGTATCCCACAGGCTGGCTCACAATCCCTTGTCTGAAATCACAGGGTCAGACATATTACAAAACAATGAGTGTTTTGGTCTTGAGGAAGTAACCCATTTCAGAGGTGTTCAGCACACTGTGATACTGTGTTAGGGTTAGGATCAACAGCTCAGAACCAAGCGCATCAGCTTGCCTGTGGTTTTATCCTGTGATCATCACGCTAAATGAGAAAGAGTCTAAAATTAGGTTCTTATCAGTACAGAACAAGTTATTGTCCTCAAATAGATTCTGGAACAGTCTTTGGGATAGATAGATAGATAGATAGATATATAGATAGATAGATAGATAGATAGATAGATAGATAGATAGATAGATAGATAGATAGAAATAGACACACACATATGAAGAAAAAGTCAGAGAAGTTTGCAGCCTATAGTTCAATTGTTCACCTTAAGACACTACCTCTTTTGCTTGCTCAAAAGAAAATCTCATTCTGAGCTACTGGTGGCAACTCCTCTACAGTGGGTCCTCCACCATCTGCTTCCTTTTGGCCTTTCACAACAGAATTTAAACAAAAATCGTCAGTACCAAACAGGAAGCCACCAACCAACAGTGGACCTTATAAGATATAACCCTGACATCCAAATAGACAGATCTTTGCTAGGAAGACTCCCAGGAGAGTTTTATAATTACTGGTGGGCTTTGGTGAATCATGGAGAATATGTAAGTATCCAAGTGGTTATGTTAAATAATCTTTCCACTTATAATTTGCTTTGGTCTAAATTGTGTGCACCGCCTGTCTCGACACCTTAGGTATCTGATGTAAACAGCATGATGTTCCCCAGAGAACTGAAATGGGTGAGTTATCTCTACACTCTGCCCTTCTGCTTCCCCCACCCCATCCCTCTCACCCAATTCCAAGCTAAGTAATTATTAAAAATATAAAGTATAAGAAGACAGCACAGATAGCAAATATTGTCAAAGTGAAGTAAGGTCGACATTGTGGCTCTGTGCCAAGGCTTTGCTTTGAACCATTTTTCTTGGTTGCCGTCTCCACACAATAAGAAAAAGAGATGGCTGGTTTTCAACAGAAGGATTGAGGACTATGTCATACTAGCGTATCCAACAGAAATAGGTAAGCTACACTTATCACTTCAAAGTAAAAAAGAAATGATATTATTCTAATGATGTAATTTATTTAAACCAATATATACAAAACATTAACATCCTAATCAATATGTCAAAAATAAATAAATAAAATATATCTTACCTTCATCTCTATTTTCATACAAGTCTCCAGAGTTCTATCTGTAGGTACATCTCAAGGTTTATGTGGTACACATAAGTATTGACTGTTGTGTTGAACAGATTAGGAAACATAGACTCTTAGAAGCAGAATGGGGCCCAATTCCTCAAGAGTTTATTATTCTGGAAAAAGAGCAGTCCCTGCTTTTTTCTACTTCATTTTTGTATTGGCTCTGCTACCTATTATGTCTATAATTAAAAAAAAGTAGAGACCATCAGCTGACGAGGACAAGTTCTTTCCACTATACCCAGTCATAGAAGTTTACTGAATCCACACTGAGAATGGAGCTGTCCCTTGGCTACTTTCTACTTGAATCTAAAATTGAGAAAACAATACAGTCAGAAAGATATGCCCCATGTTTCTGTAAAGACATTTGTGGAACTCCAGATATCCTGTTGACATCAACCCTGAAACCCTGCTGTAGACATTTAAACTCATCTAAGCAAAGTGCAGAGTGTAAAGAGAGGAGAAAGTAAGTGAATGTTGAAATGGCTCTAACATGCAGTTCAAACTTGTTTAGGAGTCTAGATTTCTTCCGCATTGAAACTAGAGTCTTTAGATTTTTTTTTATAGTAGTGTTTAGTTAAGAAACCAACATGTGCAATTTTCACTAATAGAAAATTAGAATAACAGCAAGATATACATACTAATAAAAGAATGTATTTCAGGCATACTCTGACACCACTGATCTGTTTACTATTCAACAATGGTCATGTGATTTCACCATTTTATTCCAAGTTTAAAAAATTGAAACAAAAACAAAAAAGGCAGAGCAGTTCGCCCAAGATCACACAGTTAGGAGACACTGGATCAGAATTCATATCCATCATATCCATGTTTCTTAACTAATCATAAAGTTACAGTCATTTGTTTTATATATATAATATATATATATATATATATATATATATATATATATATATATATATAACATCCAGGTTTATAATCTATACAGACAGGTAGCTAAGATATAGAATCCACAGAATATATGATATTTTTTTTCGAGTTGTTTATTTTATATACCAAAATGACTTCTAGAGCCATCCATTTTTCTGAAGACATGATTATTTCATTGTCCTTTACAGATGAACACAATTCAACTGTTTATATTTCAATTCTTGCACAATTTGTGCAAGTGTGAGTTTTATAGGATTATTCCTGTGTAAAATAGAAACTTATTTCTTAATCTGTTAGTTATTGAGCTTTAGCGTCTATTTCTCATTGGACTGTGTCTAGGTGTGGGCTGTGCCCTTGTTCATCTTGGAGTTGATAGCTTATGAGTGCTGTGTTTTGGCTCTGCTGGCTGAACCCTTCTCTTTTGTCATTCCACACACCACCAATCTAGCTAATCATTCTCTCTCTCTCTCTCTCTCTCTCTCTCTCTCTCTCTCTCTCTCTCACTCACTGTTCTTCTTGAATAGAGTAGAAAGTAGAGATAGGGAATTAGAATTGAGTTTCAGTCAAAGCCTTTTACAAAGATGACAAGATTGCCCAGGGTTCCTCAAAAATGCCAGGAGATAATGACTGTCCACATGGGACTCACTCTATGTCATGGACAATTTGGTTATATTATATAGGACAATACTAAATGGTGGCCCTTTGAAATCCTGGAATAACTATTTTATTCTTGATCTTTTCTTCTCTCCCTTATTCCCAAA
Organism: Microtus ochrogaster; assembly: GCF_000317375.1. NCBI lineage: Eukaryota > Metazoa > Chordata > Mammalia > Rodentia > Cricetidae > Microtus > Microtus ochrogaster. Next base: position 4,760,448 of record NW_004949121.1, on the reverse strand, counting down.
GAAACCAGAACCAAGTGGTAGGAATTAAGGCACACTGCCTGTTGCAGAAGCTGTAAAGCTGGCATCAATACTCCCATTCATCTGCATCTCTTCTGGGCCAAGAGGGCACAGTGACAGTATAGATTATGGAACAAACCATATTCAGTTGAGGGCAGGAGGCCAAAGCAAAGTCCAAAAAAAACAAACTGTAAGGTCACAGCTAAACTGCTAATGAGCAGATAGCTGGCTTCTCATAAGATTCTCCGGGGCCGAGGAACTTAATAAAATTAGATAGCGCGTCAGTGACTGGCATAAGGGCATAGCTACATAATGATGATACAATTATCCCAGTTCATGCAAATTACTTGTGCACATTATTACAGATTAATGCAAGCTACGGGTTGGGATTAACTCCTTCCTCATCTCAGAGCACCAGCTTTTGTTTTCCTCCTGGGGGCTGGAAAAAGGCAGTGTGTCCGTGGCTCCTCTACTCATCTTTATTGGGTCATCATGCAGAAATGAAATGAGGTGCCTAACAAGAATTTAAAGACCATCATTCTGTTGAACCAGAAGAAGAAGTATGGACATGCCTGGTTTCATTAAATTTCAGTAAATTGGTGTCATTCTGAGTTGGTCCAATTTGGATTGTGGAAGTTATACATGAATATAAATTATACTAAGGGCCCCAGGCCAAGCTATTTTTCATATCATTTTTCAGAAGTATAAACATCAATCTGTTCAATCTAAACCCTAAAATCTGTATTTTTATGCCAGAGAAAGCAATAGTCTCTTCAGTATCAAATATTCAGCCATTAAATTGGTGCTTTGAACTGCTCCTAAAACAGTCAGTAGTGTTTACCTGGCAAGGTAAGAATTTTTGATATTGTTATCAGGATACATTGAAAAACAAAGGAAAACACATGGGCAGGGCTCGCACTGCTAGTTTCTTGAATATGTAAACATTAGTAGACTTTATCTCTGAGAACAGGAATTAGCCCAAAGCTGAAGCTCTACCAAAAAGCTGAACCAGTCTATGTAGATTGTCTCATGCCTTCCCTAACTGACGACAGTGAGAAATTTCATCACAATAGGAGTCAAAAAGGAGTATAGTGTGATATTAAACATTAGCATATGCAAATCATCCCATAACATATGCTGAGTGTTCTTTAGTTTTTCTTAAAGCTGGTTCCTTATGTAGTGAATGGCTCCTGTTAACTTTTTAAATGTCACCACCATCAACCCAATATATTCTGAGCCCTCGTCATCCAAGATTTAGGCAATTTTCTACTTTTTGTCTTAATCTATTAAAACTGTTCCCCAATGCCAAACTGATCACTGTTTAGCATGCTTAGGGCAGTGCCACACCTCAGTACATAACACAGAGTGACCTACAACTGCCTACAGAATCAAACTCAAGCTTCTCGAGCTAGCCTTATGGCCAGGCTTTTCTGTCTTCTCTTCCTTTACCATCTCTCTTCCTTCCTTTGGGTTTTTTTTTATTGAATTATAATATAAAATACAGAAAAAATATAAGCTTGTTGATTGTAAAGATTATGAATGTTCACTAACAAAACAAGCAGGTTACACTCAGCTTGAGAGAAGTGCTTGCTCGCTTGTAGGTACAACCGGCCACCCTAATGGAAACCCTAACCTGACTTCCAAGAGAAGAAATTAATTAAGCCAATATTAACATGTATTAAGATTCTCCGACTTGTGGAATTTGGGAGAAGGCATTGACTTGGAGGACATGAGGATGTCTCAGAGCCTCCAAACCTGACAGCCTATGACAATCTCATTCAAGTCCAGACGGTGGATGTATCCAAGTTCCCTTTGGTGTCACTGAAGCAATCACAGTCTACCCAAGAACTACCAGGTGGAGGTATCAGAACAGCAGTGGATGAGAGCTGAGCAGGCAGAGGCTGCCAGTGGGACTCGGATGATAAGAGGGTAAGACATGCAGCTCACCTCCCTCTTGTTTCCCCAGCTCAACTCCTTAGTCATCTCCCGGCTTCCTACTCATGACATTTAACAAAGGACTCAAAAAAGGTAGCTTCAGCTGTGACATTCAACTTTTGGGTGTTGACATGACCTTTTGTCCTCAAAGTAAAATGGACACAGTGAAGGGACAGTCACTAGTGCCATCTGTCCTAAAGAATACCCTTCCTCTTCACCAGGGAAAAGACAAGTGATTTTTTTTTAAATATATACTTCTTTTTAACAAAGATTAGATGTATGCTATTACTAGGTGTGTTATTATAGAGTCGGAATTTTGCTAAACTCTTATATTGTAGAAGTAACTCAAAAATAGTAAATTAATTATTGCTGGAACACTGGGGCAGATTACTCATAGTTCCAACCCCACTAGAGAAATACTGTACTTTAGGTTTTATATACTAATCATCAGGTGGTGTCCACACAATGAATCCAACCTTTGTAATATTTATGTAGTGATCATATCAGGAAAGTATTTTGTGCACCTCTGGTTTATCCCTTATCTAACCTCTGCAGATGGATGCTTCTGATACAGACGCATAATATCTCCCATTGCCTTCTGCTAACATGTCACCTTAGCAATAAGCTCTGGCTGCTCATTCAGGGGAGCCACAGAGCTGAGCTAAAATAAACAATGCTAGTACAGCATGCCTGGATCATTGCCCTATCCATCTATTAACATTTATATAAACAAAGAAATCCCCTACTGCAGATGTGCTCAGGGGTAGAGCACATATTTGCATAGTATAAGGTAGACTTTAGGTTCCCTCTTCAGCAGGGGAGGTGAGATTACAAGGGTCACCTCGAGAATCTCTAGGTGTAAACTATAGAGGCAACACCTGCCCTACATACCCTACAGGGTGTTTCATCAGCTTGTTAACCTATTCTGAGAAATACTGTATACATGAAGTGTCTGTTGCTGGAGACTGTGGAAGCCAATGGAGCTAGCATCTCCAGTTACTGAAGGTACATCTCCCATGGCAACCAAAGACTCTGGTACAGGTGGGCTGACGTGCTGTCTTGGAAGAGAACTAAAGTCAGGCTTCAGGACAGCAGCCGTCTATGGTTCCCAGACGGCATGAGTCATCTCTCCGAACTCTATGCTCAGGTCTCCTTGTCCCTTTCAATCCCTCCCTCTCTGAACTCTATGCTCAGGTCTCCTTGTCCCTTTCAATCCCTCCCTAGTTCCACTCTTTCTCTCTTCAGCTCCCCTTCACCAACCTCTTGTTTTCAGCTTCTGACCAAAGCAGAGGTCCACTGTCTATTCACTGGGAGTCCCAGCCTTTAGCAACAACTGTATTTACCCTTCCTAGAAGGGAAGTGAGGAGGACCCGAGAAATACAGGAAACTCCATGTAGTCTTTATTGTTTTCCATCAAGATTGCACAAAAGAAAGTTTTTTTTCCTGAAAAGATAATAATGTACAATTCTTCAAACATAATTTCAGAAGCAGAAATAGTCATTTGTTGAAGGAGAGAGGGCCTGCTTTTGGTCCTGGCCACCCAGCTAGCTTACACCCGAAATAATCACACAGAAACTGTATTAATTAAAACTGCTTGGCCATTAGCTCTAGCCTCTTATTGGCTAACTCTCACATCTTGATTTAACCCCATTTCTTATAATCTGTATATCACCTTGAGGTTGTGGATTACTGGGAAAGATTTAGCATGTCTGACCTGGCGTCTCCATGACAGCTCTTTCACTCTTCTTTCTTCCTCACAGAATTCAGTTCTGTCTTCTCTGCCTGCCTAAGTGCTGCCCTATCAGCAGGCCCAAAGCAGTTTTCTTTATTAACCAGTGAAAGCAACACAAATACAGAAGGAACTCCTACACCAATCATTTCTGATTAGAAGGAGCAGGCAGGATTCTGCAGAGAATGTGGCCTTTAGTATGAATGATAAAGTCAGAGGAATTAGAATAAATAGAGGAAGTATTTCATGGAAAGACAGAAGTCAGAAGTGACAGAGAATTTCCACCACTGATAACGGGAGAAAGAGACTAGGCCCTGAATGCCGGAATCAGTGCTTCTCCAAGATGCTTAAAGGCCTCACCCAGCATACATCCTTTGTCCCAGCATCTTCCTTGTCTACTGTCACCCAGCCACTCATTCCCATGGTTCTTGTATACCTGACATAACATAAAATGTGTGGGCATCCCAATGTCCCTCTGTAACATTCTCCTTGCCTTCATTCTGGAACATGGTGGACTTCTGAAGACATTTCTCTTTAGAGTCTAAAGGTTCGGCCATCAGAATGTATATTTTTCTTCACAGTTCTAAGACTCAGAGGCCCAGAGAGAAGGTACCTCTGTGTCCCCCTCTCTTACTTCAGTCAACTATTCCTCTTCTTTAGAGGTATTGTCTCTGAAGTGCATGCGGTATGAACGCATCTTTAGAGGTATTGTCTCTGAAGTGCATGCGGTATGAACGCACCTTCATTCTCATGATGCTGTCTCTCCATCCCTCTAACTCCTTTAGTGAGACCTCAGTTCCTTGTTCTCAGTCTTCGTCTCATCCCAATTTTAGTGAGCCCTCAGAAATTTCAGTTCCTAAAAAGTTGGTGTCTCAGGTTAGTAAGACAGAGCAGCTGACAAAGGCACTTGCTGCCAAGCCTGACCACCTGAGCCCTCACAAATAGGCCATGGTTTGTGCATGTACACACACACACACACACACACACACACACACACACACACTAAATGAAGTGTATGTTGTAGTGTGTATTGTAAAATGCAATTTCAAATCCCTGACATCTCAATCTATTTACCACTGGAGATAAGTCCTTATCTCAAAAGATTTTTATTTCCATCTACTCTATCTATTCCGTTCAATACTTGTGCTGTCCTAGATCAGTGCCCCTAATGTGTCAGCTGGCAATGTCAAACACTTGAGACAACCTGTGTCTTTCTGGCCTTTGAGTTCAACTACCCGTGCTTTGAAAGTCCTTCAGCCTCATCCTGGACTCCACTTCAGTAATCTTCCCAGTAGCTCACTATTCATACTATAATCGAGAAAGCATCATTCCCTGCTTATAGTTTTCTATGCCATTATTCTGATCACTTTTAATACATACAATGACTTCTTTTTTTGTTGTTGTTGTTGTTTTTTCGAGACAGGGTTTCTCTGTGGTTTTGGAGCCTGTCCTGGAACTAGCTCCTGTAGACCAGGCTGGTCTCGAACTCACAAGATCCGCCTGCCTCTGCCTCCCAAGTGCTGGGGTTAAAGGCGTGCGCCACCACCGCCCGGCTACAATGACTTCCTTTATCTACCTTACCACCATGAATGAATTCAGCCATCTTCCTCGTTCTATACTGAAGGAGCTGAAATGTGACTTCATCTTAGACACAGAGCATCTTCATTGTAAATAATGACCCAAACCTGAGTCTATAACGTTCCGCAGTCAAGGTAAACAGTTTCAAACCTGTCCTTAGAAGGCTAGGGGGACCCAAAGTTACAGGGTATGGCTGTCACTAACCATACATGACTGAAAGGCTTACAATGGGGAAAACTATTGCTAGCCCGGTCCAATCAACGTGCACCCCTCATAACTGTTCCTTGATTGATGAATTAGAACTGATTAGCTCCGCCAACCATACTTAGAATTCCCCAAGATTTCCTTAGAAGAGCCTGCATGCATTTGCCTCAGGTTAGCACCATTTTGTGCGACTGCCTGAGTAACAATCCCACACAGACATTCACATCATTCCCTTTGGACCAGGGAACATGGTACTTTCTGTGACCACCTTATAAATGGGTCCATTTTAGGCACCTCACATTTGCTGCTTCCTCTGCCTCAAGGTCCTACAGATGTTAAGCATCAGCAATGGTAGAGAGGAACCTTCTGGTGCCTTTATTCCCGGTCACTGTTCCTGTTATTTTTGTTTGTTTGTTTGGTTTGGTTTTTCAAGACAAGATTTCTCTGTCTAGCTTTTGAGCCTGTCCTGAAACTCAATTTGTAGACCAGGCTAGCCTGGAACTTACAGAGATCCGGATGCCTCTTCCTCCCAAGTGCTGGGATTTAAGGTGTGTCCCACCACTGCCCGGTGCATTTTACAACTTCTATATACAAGCCAGTTTATTTTTTTTTAATCATACTGTTGTTTCCCTGGCCTGAAGCTTCCACAAGACCTGAGAATATTTCACTATTTGAATGTGAAAACCCCATAGCTTCATATATTTGGATGCTTGATCCCCAGCTGATAGTACTATCTGGGAAGGATGAGTATGTGTGGCCTTGTTAGAGGTGTGGCACTGGAGGTAAGCTTTGAGTCTTCAGAGTCCCATGCCATTTCTAGTCAACCCTCTTTCTCTCTCTGCCACCTGTACGATGGGCGCTCTCAGCTGCAACTCCTGGGCCATGTTTGCTTGCCTGCTGCCCTGCTCCCTGCCCTGGTCATGGACTAATGCTCTGAAATGAAAACCCCAGATAAATGCTTTCTTCGCTAAATCGCCTTGGTAATGGTGCTGTGTCCCAGCAGTTGGATCATAACTAAGATGCCCAGCACCATTAGCTCAGCAGTTAGCGGAGCTCAGCATACTCCTCAAATTCTCACCAAGAGTTCGTGACTGAGAGTGAGGGAGGCAGGTCCCGGCCCCGTTACTACAGGCACATAGGCAAACCCTGAGTGCAGGACACAGGGAGGTCCTGTTGCTGTTCTCAGACTCGATAGAAAATGTAGACTATTTTGAGCAAAAATAATCTCAAAATTATTTGTATCCATTTTATAGGCAAATATTCCTAACATGGTACACAGGATGGGTTGAATTAGAAAGAAATGGTAAGTGAAGATAATGGTGATATAAAATAATTTAGCAGATAGGCATATCTTTTTACAAAGAAAAGGACAATATAAATACACGACTAGTTTATATACAACAATTATTTTTGTTACTAAGATTTGATATTTGACTTGATGCAATAGTTCAACCTCATGTTCACCATGTTCAAATCACCATGTTTGAATGAATGTCCTAGGTTACTTCAGAACATATTTGTAGTAACAAGCTGCAAAACATTTATAGTTTGCGGTTTAGGGGCTAATCAGGCTGAAAGACTCTTTCTACACTTACTGGAAAAAGATTCCCATATTCATCTGGCTATTTTTAGACACTCGCATCCTCCCACTCCTCCCAAATCAGATTGCTTTAAACTGGGAGAGTAAGTCCTCTCACTCAGACGTGTGTGTGCCAGCCTGGGGTTCAGAGGCCCAGATCCTTCCAACTCTCTGGACTGAAATAGTGTCTGGAAAAAGTGATTAAAGTCACTACGACTCTTAAAATTTTTAAAAATAGCCAATTTAAAAAAAAAAAAAAAGATGTGCTTTGTAACAAACAAAAGCTAATTCTACTCAAGATACCTGGGGGGAAAAGCCAGGAACAGCTCTGCTTGGAGCACCAGGAGAGATGAGCAAGGGGGTGGGGAGTGGGGACGGCTTACAAGGCTTGAACTGAGTTCATGCCAGGGTCCACCTCTAGCAGGCTAAAGGACACTTTGTTCAGAAGCAGTTTTATTATCCAAAAGTTTTCAGCAGAGTGAGCACTGGATGGGAGGAGACCCTGCGATGAGGGCAGGGTCCAGAGCCTGCTAAAGCATCCTCCTCTGCTCTTTTCCCTTCCCTGGGCTCTTCAGGCTCCTGCTGCCTCCATTTTCACCCATTGGATTATCTATGGCACAGGAGAAGCCAGAGAAATATGGAGAATATAGAGGAGGGCCAACCAAACTACTGGGAAAGGCAGCTGAATAAGTTTGTTTCTATTTTAATTAAGAGGGCACAGCATTATGTTAATTCCCAGGTAGTCTGGCATCTAGAAAGTAAATTTTAGTAAACTTCACAGACGGATGCCAATGGACATTCCCAATGTGTTATTATATCACTATGAAAATGTATTAATATAAACATACATTCCCTTAGCATGTAACTAGTGTTTCTGGAATGAGATTATAGACGGAGATGCACTGTATAGCCGTGTGACCTAGGGGCAAGATCTCCAGCTGGGCACTGGGACATTTGATGCTTTGTCCTTAGTAACTTTCCACTCTTGGTCTGGTAGACTCTCTTGATCTAGTAGATTAGTACCATTTGGTTCAAGGAGGGGCTGCATCCCTGAGACAGGCAAGGACAGGCATGCAGGAGTGAAGTAGAAGGCCTGCCTCTAGCTTGGGCTGCATTATTGACGTGAAGTTCATCCATGAAGGGGAAGAAGCAGCTTCTCCTGCAAAGAAATTTCTTAGTGGGGGCTGTCTTTGCCCAGCATAGGAGGGATGAGGAAATGCTGATAAAGTCACAGGGATATTTAGAAGCAAGGACAGATAGTGAGCTGAACAATGGTTCCTCAGCATTTCCCGCTGTTCAGTGAGGAAATGAAAACCCTTGAGCGCTGGAAAAGGGAGAGAGTGGGGTTCAGGAAAAACAGCCATGGCCAAAGATCTTAAGGACACATGGCAGATTACATTCCGCTCTTGAAAATTCATGAAGCAGAGTAGCATGCTATAGATTCTGAAAGTTGGGCATGGATGGTACATGGCTTTAAAATCCAGGAGGCAGGGACAGGAGGATCATGAGTTCAAGGTCAACTTAAGATCTATTGCAAAACTGTCTCAGTAAACAAAGCCCAGTGACATTGAAATCCGACGTAAAGAATCAAGCTTACCAGTGAAAGTCAGCACCTTCAGAAACTGAACAAGTGAAGAAACTCTTTAAAAAGCTATGCTTATTAAATAGATTATATACGCATGCATTTGTATATAATAGCAATGTAGTTAATAACAGTAGTGAAAACATTGTTCGGGGGTGTAAGTCGTAAGCTCCCTAACAAGGTGTGCAATGCCTCCCGGACGGGGTCTTGTCACTGCCTGTCTCAAGTCAAAGCACCTGGGCTCCCCTCTTCGCAGCCCTGCCTCCCTGTGTGTCTGCAGGCCCCAGCCTGCCCTGGAAATCACAGACCACAAGGTCTCTTTGTGTGTGTGTGTGTGTGTTGCCTCAGCAAGGCATAAATAATCTCTCCTCTTCCTTCACCACATAATTGCTATTTATTTTCTAAGCTTTGAGTTACTCAGAGTCTCTTCAGAGACTCCATCTGCGCACGATGTTTTGTAACTTTAAGTGAAGCTGGTTATTAAGAAAAATAACTCACTTTATCCATGATATCTGTTTTATAAATTGCTTTCTTAAGTATTAGTGCTTGCTGCAACTCTTTAAAACAGACAACGTTACAGTCATAATTCATAGATGAGAAGATATAGGTCAGAAATTCTAAGTTAGTTGCTTAAGATTACCCAGTTGCTCCTTAGGAATGAAAGCCTCCCCAAATCCCCAGGAACTGCTCTTAAACCAAGTGTGATGTCTGCTTCCCCCTCTGTCTTTCCCCAACACTATTCTTGCTGGCCCCTCAGATGGGCCTCTGTGACCAGAGACCAGAATGTAAACATTGTCCCCTCAGGTCTTTCTCCTCACAGTTTTTGACTTGGTTGGATTTTTATTAAGATTATTGTTTTCTACCTTAAATGCAAAACCAACAAAAAGCAATTGCACCCAGGTAACGCCCCACCCACCCAACACATGGGTATTTCCTTTACATGCAATTATTCGTAAATAAAGGAGCTTGAAAGAATGAAACAGAGCCTTTCTTCCTTTATTTCTTTTTTGTTTGTGTTTTAAAATCATTGACTATATTTTAAAAGTTGAAGAGAAAAAAAGCTAAAGGAAAGTCTACTCCGCTGCCCCAGCTGTCATTGTAAACCCTGAGTCTATAGACTAGCACTGCTGAGTTTTGCTACCCACCTTCCTGACTTCAGTGAACCTAAGATATTGGGTGCTGTTAAGGCTTATGCCTGGCATGTGTACTCCATTCTCCCATTGCTACCACCCCATCACAGGAATAGCTGGATCTGGTCAATCAACCCAAGTGTTAGACCCAAGGCTGTGGGCCACATGGGATTCAGGATAGCTATGGATGTGACTGGCCACACATTTTTACATTTGCTTAATACGTTATTCACAGGTCTCAGGCAGCAGCTAGGTAGATACAACATATCACAACGTCAATGGTTAAACAACCCGGATACAGAAGTAGCCTGGGAAATTCACTTGCACGAGAATAAGAAAGGTATTGGGGCTTTCTCTTTCTTCCTTTCCATTACTGTAACACAGATTTGAAATGCAATTAATTTGTGGGAGAAAAGGGTAATTCTGGTTCATGGTTTTAGAGGTTTCCATCCACAGTTGACTGGCCTTCTGCTTTGCACAGCACAGCAGCAAGGTAGAAAATAACTGCTCACATCATGGCCGCCACATGAGAGGAAGAGGAAGAGACAGGACCTCTCCATCCTGTCCGACAGCATGGTTCTAATGACCAGAAGACTTCCCACTAATTCATTGCTTTCTGTGGTGTAGGCATTTGTGGGCCAGTCTGGGTCTAAAGAACACCACTGAAGAAGTAGGATTTTAAAGCAGAATCTGCTGCTTAACCTAGAACAATACATACTCTAGACAAATGAAGTTACAGGAATAGAATCAGTTCTATGGCCTCTTAGTGGATCATAGGACAGAAGGCCCAGGAGGCCTTCATGGCACTTTTAACATTTCATCCTATGGGAGAGTCTATTAGCCTCCAGTTTCTAAATCCATTTGACCCTAGGGGACAAACAAAGATCTTAAGGAAAGAAGTCTAATGTGTGTGTGTGTGTGTGTGTGTGTGTGTGTGTGTGTGTGTGTGTGTTAAATGGACCAAAGAGCCATTTTATGTCATTTAAATAGCCTAGTGGAGATCACTGTGGTCAAATCCTACTCCCAAGTGTTGCTTTCTGTCCTCTGCCCCTATTCTTTGAAGATAAAAAGGCCTTTTTTCTATTTCCAGGTTTCCAGAGAAGGCAGAGCATCTGTGATGAGCACACATGCTCATAGCCTGTCTGTATCCCTTTGAGGGTGTTGAAATTTCTTAAGGTGCCAGGCAAATGGGAGCCTCATGCCTCTATCTTATGTGCTGCTTAGCGTGACTCACCCCACCATGCCCGAGTATTCCATGCAGCCTCTCTTCTTCTCCAAGAAACCAAGATGCTATGTGTTGCAGGGAAGCAGACGGTGACAGATGGTGGTGTGGAAATCTGGCCTGTGCCTTCCCTGTTACTGTGTCTGCTGCATGGTCAAGTTAGCTTCAGAGTCTCTCTTTACTTCTTAAACATGAGGGTACTGGGTACAAGGAACTGCTCAAACCATGTATTTTTTGTAATAGTTTTTCATTTGATTGCAGGTGTAAGGACCTGATCCCCACCCAGCCTGCTCATAAGTCTGGATATGACGATGTGTGTTTATAATCCTAGTGCCGGGAGACATAGACAAGAGTTTATTGGCTAGTCAACCTAGTCAATCAGCCTAGTCAATTTGCAAGCTCCATGTTCAGAGAGACATCTCATGTCTCAAGAAACAAGGTAGAAAGGAAGAATCCCAATTCTGCCCTTTGGATTCCACAATCAGGAAGACACACAAATATAAAACCCATTTTACTTATCTTTAAACACTACTTTACTGCATGTGTTTGTATCTCATATGCAAATTTATACTCATACTGTTAAATACACCAGTTTGATAGTGTTTCAGTGAATTTTGTTATCTGTAATACATATAAAAAATTGCCAACATGCAGTTCAATTCTGAGTTTATAATTGAGCCAAATATTTTGCTTATGAGAGACATTTGCAATGTTAAAATCCTTTTGGATGAGTTTTAAGTATAACTCGGAATAAGTAAAAAGGAAATGTTGACAGATGTAGCTGTGTTTCTGCTTGTCCGCCCTCTTTCCCTCTTCTCTTCATCACAACAAAACTGGCATCAAAATGAACGTGGCTGAAAGAAAGTTCTAGAAAAGAGGGGACTAATGAGAACCAGTGGCTGGTGATGATCTCCCAGGTGTTAGGCTCTTCCAAGGTGCAGGAGGCAGTTAGAGGGAGGAAGAAGGAAGAGGTCAGAGTGATGATTGACACACAGGATTTGAATAGTGGGCCTGAGGAACTGTCCTGTCTCAATGCAGAAAAACAATGAAGAAAACAGGGAAGGTTTGGGCCAATTCTGGGCTGTGGTGCCCACAGACAGTGAAAATAGCCCACTTTGAGTCTTCCTAGGCCAACACAAAAGCACATGTAGAATTGATTGGATCGGCTTCAGTGAGGAATGGAGCAACAGGATAGTGGCAGAAGCTGGTGAGACCCAGGCACGGGTCTGACAGGGTCTCTGGAGCCCAGACATGAGAGGCCGCAGTGCTGCCTTTGCCCCTGGTTAGCCTAGTCAACGTCCTTCATCTCTGGGCCTTGCTAACCTTAAGCCTCCAGCTACATGGAGAGTGAGCTGAGCAGCCAATGAGAATTACCTGGCTGGGGAAGATCACACAATAAAATGCAGACATAACCAAGTTCCATGGAAGGTGCCCCACTTTCCCCCAAATAGAAGGTGTGTTTGTAAGACAGCTCCTCTTTTTCTGTCGGCCGTGACTGCTCTTTCCAATAAACTCACAGCTATGTGAAGTGACTCCACTGGGGACAACCTGCAGTTATTAGAAGGCAGGTGAAGTAGAGCTCGGGTGGCACAGAGTACAGCCACCTTAGTCCTTCACCCACACTCTCATCCCCACAGCCTCAGCCTGTCTTTGTAGAAAAGCCTTGCTCACCTCTCCCTAGCTGCGGGACCTCTGTTGCTAACACCCAGTGCCCCCTTCATGTTAAGGGCTCCAGAGGACAGGACGTGTGGACATCTGCGCAGGACACAAAACAGAGCACTCAATCTCCTTCTGGTCCAGCGTTCTGTCTGGTTCAGCATTTTTTCCCACTTACTTCAAAAGCAATGGGCCTGTTTGATCAGATGCCAGTGCAGGCCCATATCAATTTAAAGCAGAAAGAATCACTAAGAGCGTGCCAGTGTGTGCATGGGGTAGGGCAGGGGTAGGAGAGGAAATAGAAACAGGATGGAAAGGAAAGACTTCCTAATTAAAATATTTTCCAAGACTTACCATCTGGTTCTTCCATACGGATCATTGCAAGAGGGATCCCAGACATGGTGTCATCTCTGACGACATGAGTTGGTCCTGCCCTTTGAAAAGAGGCAAGAAACTTGTCACTCCGGCCAGTGTGGACAGAGTGTGAGGTTGAGGATCACAGGAACATGTACCCTGGGACTTAAGAAGAGACGGGAAACTTGACGCTTCTCCCAGTCCCTTATCCATGGCAGATAAAGAGGCTCCCAGACACACTGATGTGGAATGAGACTGCACGGCAGGAGCAGCTGTCGGAGCCTGACAGGCCTGGGCCCATTCCTGCATCTGTATAATTTCTGTGCCACGTCTGCAGACGGCAGCGCCGGTGACTCTGAGACACAGAATGTAATATGTGCCACATTCTGGGGACGAGAGGAGGTAGAAATGGAAAGTGGGCCTCTGGGAGGGGGTTGTGCCATGAGTGGCAGAAAAGAGGCCCAAGAGAGAGCCTGTGCTCTCTCTATCGTGTGAGATTAAAGTGAAAGACGCCTGTCAAGAATCTTCCAGGACCTTGGCCTTGGACTTTTCCGTCCCCAGAAGCATGAGAAGTAACTTTTCTTTAAGTCACCCAGTCTACGGCATGCTGTTATAGAAGACTGTCTTAGTTAGGGTTTCTATATCAGACAGTCTATGGCATGCTGTTATAGAACACTGTCTTAGGTTCTTTTTTTTAATTTATTTATTTATTAAAGATTTCTGCCTCCTCCCCGCAACCGCCTCCCATTTCCCTCCCCCTCCCCAGATCAAGTCTCCCTCCCTCATCAGCTTGAAGAGCAATCAGGATTCCCTGTATATGCTCAACTGTGTTCATAGCAGCATTGTTTGTAATAGCCAGAACCTGGAAACAACCTAGATGCCCTTCTATAGAAGAATGGATGAAGAAAGTATGGAATATATACATATTAGAGTACTACTCAGCAGTAAAAAACAAGGACTTCTTGAATTTTGCGTGCACATGGATGGAAATAGAAAACACTATCCTGAGTGAGGTAAGCCAGACCCAAAAAGAGGAACGTGGGATGTACTCACTCATATTTGGTTTCTAGCCATAAATAAAGGACATTGAGCCTATAATTCGCGATCCTAGAGAAGCTAAATAAGAAGGTGAATCCAAAGACAAACATATAGGCATCCTCCTGAATATTAACCTTCATCAGGCGATGAAAGGAGACAGAGACCCACATTGGAGCACCGGACTGAAATCTCAAGGTCCAAATCAGGAGCAGAAGGAGAGAGAGCACGAGCAAGGAACTCAGGACCACGAGGGGTGCACCCACACACTGAGACAATGGGGATGTTCTATTGGGAACCCACTAAGGCCAGCTGGCCTGGGTCTGAAAAAGCATGGGATAAAACCGGACTTGCTGAACATAGCGGACAATGAGGACTACTGAGAACTCAAGAACAATGGCAATGGGTTTTTGATCCTACTGCACGTACTGGCTTTGGGGGAGCCTAGGCAGTTTGGATGCTCACCTTACTGGAAGACTGTCTTAGTTAGGGTTTCTATATCACCCAGTCTATGGCATGTTGTTAATAGAAAACTGTCTTAGTTAGCGTTTCTATTGCTGTGAATAGACACCATGACCACAACAAGTCTTATAAAGGAAAACATTTAATTGGGGTGATGGCTTATGGCTTTAGAGGTTCAGTCCATTATCATCACGATGGGGAGCATGTGGCATGCAGGCAGACATGGTGCTGGATAGGTAGCTGGCTGAGGTTACTACATTTTGTAGACAACAAAAAGGAAGCTCCGTGTCACACTGAGTGAAGCTGGAGCAAAAGAGACCTTAAAGCCTTCCTCCACGGTGACACACTCTCTTCAACAAGGCCACACCTACTTTAACAAGGCCAGTCCACACCTCTTAACAGTGTCATGCTCTTTGGGGGCCATTTTCTTTTAAATCACCACAAAGTCAAAAGACGGTAGCTACAGTCGCCATCACTATCAGGTTGCATCAAGTTCACATCAAATTCACTATGTTCTTCATAACGGGAAAAAAGCTAAACTATAGTCCTGAAAGAGGATGGGTGCCTAGTAGATAGGATATTCTGGAGGATTCTGAAGCCCTCTTGCTGAGGTGTGACTCAGTGCTCAGTGCTTATACTTGTATTTTTGACACCCTGGGTTGCATCTTATATTCTGTTTCCATATTGCCTGCCCTTGCATCCCATTCTTTCACTTCTTTACAGTCTTTTACTGGACCCCAAC
Organism: Microtus ochrogaster; assembly: GCF_000317375.1. Lineage (NCBI taxonomy): Eukaryota > Metazoa > Chordata > Mammalia > Rodentia > Cricetidae > Microtus > Microtus ochrogaster. The sequence goes on along the minus strand of NW_004949121.1, from coordinate 4,745,243 downwards.
TCAGCTTTATCTCTCCATCAATCAATCAATCAAGAATTGTCATCACTTTCCAAATATAACCCTTCTATCCTTATTGATGAAAAACTCTCCTGATACTGCATTCTTTTGGTCCTAGCAAGCTGTGAATATGGGTAAGGTACAACCAAATTGGACCCAGGGACTCCAGAGGGCACTATTGCAACTGCTAAAGACACCAACAGGGGACGCCACCCTCTGAGGAAATAGATGAGAACCGGGTGGCACAATATCATTCCATTGAGCTGAAACTGAGTGGAATGTTTCTAGAAATACTTGGGAAACAAACCTAGAGAGTGTGAGGTGAGCAGTGGATGCTGCCCCTAGAGATAGGAAGACGGCTGAATACAGTGTATAGATGGTGTTTACCCCTCAAAGAGGGGCAGAAAGAGCTGCACCTGGATGGAAAGATCAGTTTCTGCCCTCACTAACGGTGTGACTTAGAGCAAATGACTCCATATCCCCTGCTCTTTCTTTGTATTCCCAATAGGAGGGCCGTACTGCTCTTCAGAAAGTCGCGACAGGTTGAAGAGAAGGAATAGAGTTCTCCATTACTCTCACACACTGTGTCCTCACTCTCTGACCTTGAGAAGATTCTAGAACTCTTTTTTTTCTTTCTAGAATTATGGAGAAGAAATTATCACCGTTAGCTAAGACATGGTGTCATTTAAATTATATGTCATTTCTGTCTGCATTGCATGAATCTTGACATGGTGGCAGGAAAGTAGGAAGCTAGCTTAGAATCCTTTCAAAGCAGTGAAACCATGGACTTCATAGAAACTACAGAGAGTGATTTAGCTTGGAAGCATTAATAAAGTTACTATATTACTATAGATAGTGCATGCCTGTTAATTCCAGCACTTGGAGGGTAGAAGCAGGAAGATCAAGAGTTTAAGGCCCATCCTGAGCTCAGGGCTAGCTTAGGCTTATTGGAGATCTTCTCTCAAAAATAACCCTCATATAGACATAGAGATGTGTGTGTGTGTGTGTGTGTGTGTGTGTGTGTGTGTGTGTGTGTGTGTGTGAGTGATGTGTGTATCTATATCTGTGACTATATATTTCTGTAACAACACATCACAACTTCAAGAATTCTGTGCTTACAAATGACTTTCCCACAGATCATCCCATTTGACCTGTAAAGTGGGAAGGATAGACATTCATTTTGCTGTGTTATACATAAGTCCACTGAGGTTCAGAGATTTTCTATGAGTCACACTTAATGGATGGTTACTCCAAAACTCAAGCCTATGTCTCCTAACCCCAAATCCACTCCTGACTCTCACGTGCCAAGTACTTCCTCGGCTGCTAGAGGCTTGTCAGACTGGAAACATAAAAACATGCAAATGGCCACCCACTGTAGGCGAAAACAATGCATACGTGTGCATACATGTATGTGAGATGTATATACCCATGTGTATGATCTTTTCATTGTTTTGCTGCTTAAACAAATTTCTTCAAGGCTTCAATATGTGGAGACATTCCAAAAGAAGCTAATTGTTATTGAGGGTTTGTGTGCAATGTGTCATTTAATCCCTACATAAATAGCAAACTTGTACACTAGGCATTATTAGCTAATCTTTGAGAAAATTGATCTTCACAAAGAAAAATTACTTTTCCCAGGGTCACACAGCCACCCAGTAGAAGGAAGACTCAGAGGAATGGTTGTCTGTCATGTGATTGACATGCATGTTTTCAATCACAATGCCATTTATTGTTTCTCTGTACCTTCCCCCTACTTCTTACCCAGACCAAAAGCTCCTTTAGTAACCCCCTCATATTTATTGTTTTCTCATGGAGGGCTCCTCCATGTACCTTTGAGGCCAGCCCTACCACCAGCTCCCACGTACCATCCGTTCCCCTGCATGTCTTGTATTCCAGGTCACACAGCTTAGAACTATAGTATCTGTCACCGTATAAGAAGTTCACATGTAAAGAGCAGAGAGGAAGGTCCTAGGTCCATCACTGCCACTATCTGTGTCTCCTCAGTCCTTCCTTTAACTAGAATGTTGGACATTTGAACTTCTAACTATGAAGAGATGAAGGAGTTGTGAAATTTCTCATGTGGTATTTTGCCAGCCTTGCCTACTCGTGCAGTACAAAGTCATCACGGCTAGGAGCCACCTGTCCCCTAACTACAGAGTCCTCTACTTTATAGGTTTGTGTTGTGTTGCATGAAATAATGGTCTGTAAAGCACTGAATGCAGTGGCTGGCACCTTGGGAAGCTAATCCAAGATAGTGCGTCCTTCTCACCTAAACCCTCCACCTTACTGAAGGCACAGCTCCTCCCATTACGGGCAGCTCACCTCTTTCCAAACTATTGAATTATTACAATATCAAAGGAAGTTCTTTTGTAGGATACTATGAACCCGGCATACTTTGCCTATCCTTAAACCTTGATAGAAAACAGACAAACTAACAAACAAAAGCCTCTGAAATGATAGGAAAATCCACATTAGAATCCCAACTGGCCATGCTGAGAACTTCCAAAGGCTCTAGTACACCAGCCAGAACCTATACTGCTTCCCCGCCATAGTGGGCACCAGGGGAGTCATCAGCAAGGAGCTTCCTTGTGGTCCAAGCCCAGGGTGGTGGGTCACAGACTCTAGTCACCTCACAGAAGGTCCTCCTCTCAGTCACTTCAGCAACGCATCAATTTTGGAAGCAGCAAATTCAAACTATACTACTGAGTGCATTGACCTGGATCATGAGACCATGAGAACCCCTAAGGCATCATTGTCTTCAAACAAGAGCTTCAGAAAAAGGTTTAGAGTGTTTGCAACTGTCTTACACATACAGACAAAGTCCATTTCAAAGTGCACAAGAGGTTTCATTGATAACCACATAGCGTCTCAGATCAGACTACAAATCACAGGTATAGTTAAGAGAATTTAGGATTAAACAGTGAATGAACAGTAAAAAGTGAGGGAAGTGATTCTCTTTGGACATAGGCAGGCCCCTGACCACAAACACACGTCTGTCGCTTGCAGGCTTTTCTCCACCACCAATCTGTTTGTTTTGTGACTCTGAGCAGAGTCCAGTTCTCCAGCAAACACAGTCCTTTGGCCCCCAACTCGTCGGAGACTCCCCCTGGGTGCTAAAGGTGTGTTATTTCCTTCCACAGGCTGCTGGTGAAACCATGGGGCTGAGTCATGTCTGCCTGCAGCTGCTGAGACACTGAGGTCGAAAGCCCTGGCGAGGACCAGCCCTGCTCCCTTGGAGGAAATGGCCGAGCAGCCTCAGCAACAGCAGATGAAAACTTCCTTCCTTTTCATCCAGCTGCAGGCCCCCCCTACCCGGGCTACCCTAACTCTCCCCGCCCCTTCACCAGCCACTGCAGCCTCAACAGCAGCCCCAGGGGGCCTGGAGGAGGGACACATTTTCCCAAGTCCCAGGACAGGCTTCTTGGCTTGCTGGGACCTCAGACGTGCACAGGATTTAGCTACTTCTCCTTTGAGCCTGCTGCCAGCGGAAAGCCCTGGAACCCAGAGACCAGCTGTTTTCAATTGCTATTCGCTGAAGGAAAAGAAGGAAGAAACAGAAAAACTCCAGAATCTGGATGTTAGGACGGGTGGCATTTGCGGATCCCCGCACAGTAGGCGGTGCCTGGCCCCTGCCTCTAGGAAACTTGGCCAACCACAACAATTGCCATGCAGGCTTGCTAGCCCAGCTCCTACAATGAATGATGGAAGCAGCCGTCCTTCTATGGGCTGGAAGCACTGGCCTGTCATTTCTGCCCATGAGGACTTGTGGGGTATGGACCCACAAGCCAGGAAGGTCACTGAACTCTCGGTTCCGCAAAGTAGCCGGTCCTCTGGTGCTCACAGGGGCAAATGGGCAATCCAGAGGAGAGAGACTGCTAGCCAAGGGGTACTTGAGAAGAACTGTGGAGAAGGAATAGGTACCACAGTCTTGGCAACAAGGGCCCACCTCTTCAGATACTGCCCGACTGTTCAGATCAGCCAGAGCTGCCCGGCCCCACCTGCTGCTGTGCCTCTCAAGGTAAGGAGCAGAATATACTGCGGTCCTCTAGACCGCAGCCAGTGCAAAGCAGAGGGAACGGAGACAGGCACATCCGGGATGTGTGAGTTTGGACCCAGGGTCACCCTCTCCTTAGCTCAGTCATCCCTCAGCAGCAGAGGCGCCCACCAGATGCAGTATTTCTTAGGGTCTTTCCCACACTCTGCTGCCTTCTCTCCACCGTAACATCCTGCCCTAAGGGAGACAGTGAGTATCGGATTCTCAAGATTTCTGTCAAGGAGAAGGTGGGCAAGGAAGACAATACGTTATAAGAGACAGCCAGAGAGGAGCACAGGACATCTACAGACATGGGATGGGGCAGTGGTCATCACCGTTCTGAGACACTGAGGCTTGTATCTCCAGTTTCAGAAAAGATAACTAAGGCGCACTTAAGCCAAAATGCTCTCCTTCCTTTCAAAAAAAAAAGAATAAAGTAAATCCTATTTTCAAGGGTCATGCTGAGGAAAACAGGGAGGAAACCTTCAGTGGGGAGTGGCATTTTTCGTAACTGAAGCACAGCCTTGGAACACTTGGTCTCCTTGAACACGTGACATTTAGAGGCCACATTTGCCTGCCATCTGCACTGGGCACCAAGTGGAGGAGCAGACCTGGATATGAGCCTCTGACTCTATCAAGAAGGGGGAGGTGGCCCCGTGTGATATCCAGGGTTCCTTTGGGTTTCTCTAAACTCTTCTTCTGGTCATAGCCATGCTGTGGTATATTAGCATCCTGTTTTCTGCATCTCTGGACCACTCTTCCTGATATGCCGGCTCCTGAATCCATCCTCTCCACCCAGTTAAGGGGCACCACTCTCAAGATGGGTGAACAAAATTTAAAATAGCCATTTTTCATTTTCCCTTTCCCAGTAGCTTGGATATGTAGTTATTCTGTACATTTGGGCAAGAAGGGTTGGGTAAAATTGAGTCTACATGTAAGGATTAGTAGAATGAGCTAGAAGAAAGGTGTGGTGTATGTAAAAGGCCAGCATGAAAGGAACTATGGAGAAGCTGCAGGAGAATTAGGTGAAATTCCCAGCAGCCTTCTGAGGGCTCAGTGGTGATCTGCTTCATCCAGATCCGTGCCTGTCTCCTGCGTACTTCTGCACACTACCCTGCCTCCTCTTTGCTCTTTTAAACAGAGGGCTGGCAGAGCCACAATCAAGGCTGAGTCCAAGTTCTCTCCAGGGTGAAACAGTGTGAGCATACTTCCTTACAGAATAGTTCACATTCCATCTAGTATTTGTATCTCCCTTCCCGCAGAGATGTAGGAGGCATGACATTTGTGCATCTGAGCCCAAGTATCCAGATGCAGGTCACGCAGTAGTTATGTATGGACTTTGATGCTAGTCACCTCTGAGCTTCTTCCTCTGGTCTTTGGAACATAGGCTCAAGCCTCAGACCCGTGGCTAGTTCTCTGGGAGAAGCGCTTTGGGAGCTGGCTCAAGAATGCGGATATCAGCAGTAGAAGTTTTATCTTGGCTTCCTAAGCAAATGGATCCCCCTCCCCCATATCTGTTCTGCTGAAATGAAAGGATACAGAATTCCCAGGGGGAAATGGATGTCCCAAGGTTAAGTCCTAACTGTAAACAAGTCACCAGAACTGAATCTCAGTTTCTTCATCTTGAAAACAACAGTATCCCTTGCTTTGCAGTTGCTGTACATGGACATCTGCGTTCCCAGGTACTAGTTGAAAGGAACCCTCAGTACCTCTGACTTCTTTTTTTAAAACCTTGTGGCCCTAAGGATTGAAGCAAAGCCCTTGCACATGCTGAACAAGCACTGTATCACTGAGTTATGGCCCTAGCAGTTATGGCCCTACATCTCCCTTGAGGGAAACAAGAGAATCAAGGCCAATGTGCTGTTAAGGAGGGTCAGAGAAGCCGCGGAGTCTGAGGTGCAACAGAGGGATTCCAGAATCTAGTCAGAGAATATGGCTACAGAAGCTGACCCTTAACCATGCTGCCCAGAGGTAATTCCCTCGGCCATGGGGAGACAGGAATTGTGGAAATCATTCCTTTGGATCTACAAATCTTTTAACAGCTTCACAAGGGTCAAGTCAAGTGATCCACCCTTGTGCTATGGTTGTTTTTTTTTTTTTTTTTTGCTTGTGTTTTGTTGTTTTGAGAAGAATCAACAAATATAGTTTTTCCTTCTGTCCATCTGGATAGCTTGAAGTATCCCTCCCCACCCCCAATAAAAACGATTCTGAAACTTACCCAGTATTTTCATGTTTGAGAACTTGCCTATATGAACATAAAAAGATGGACTCACAGTGGGATTTTACAATTGATGTAGTGAAGAAAAGTGCGATCGATTCTATTTAAAGTGAAATTCTGATTGTAGTGAAGTCTCATCACTCCTGTGTGCATGTTGTAGCATTGAGCTCCTTGTAGAAACTTTTCCAGGAAAAAAAATTGAATGTCAACAATAGACATTCTTTGTAACAGTACAAATGGCCAAATGTATTTTCTTGGTGTTTAAGCCCCAGGCTCCAGAGTGAAAGTCTTTGGCGGGCATCCTCTGTAAAGAGGCAGGGAGGAGGGAAGAATGGAAGGATGTAAGGGTCTAAGTAATGATGTAAGAAGGATGTGCGATCTAAGGCAGACATAAGGATGTGAGTAAGTAGGTAAGGAATAAGTGCAGTGAATCAAACCTCCTGGTTCTTCATTTGTAGGATGACTGAGCCTTAGTAAAAAGAACTTAGCTGTTGCAAGGCAGGCTGCTTGTTCTTACTGGCCGATGGCTAGCTTAGCCCTGAAATAACCACACAGAAACTGTATTAATTAAAACACTGCTTGGCCCATTAGCTCTAACTTCTTATTAGCTACTTTGACATCTCGGTTTAACCCATTTTTATTAATCTATATATTGCCACGTGGCAGTGGCTTACCGGGAAAGATTCAATATGTCTGTCTCTGGCGGCTCCATGGCAGCTCTCTCTTACTCTGCCTTTCTTTCTCCCAGCATTCAGTTCTGTCTTCCCCACCTACCTAAGTTCTGCCCTATCAACTAGGCCAAGGCAGCTTCTTTATTCTTTAACCAATGAAAGCAACGCAAGAACGAAAGAAACTTAGCTCTAGTTTTCTCCCATTTACTCTGTGACCTGGACAGTTCCCAAGTGCTATCTTCCCTTCTGTGAGTGTGTATGTGGCGTCATTCCCAAATCCCCAATGAGAGGAGATGTTTAAAAATGGTCTGCAGCTTGCTGGGACTCACAGCTAGGACAGGATACCTTAGGACTGACTGTCAAATCATCTACCCAGACTTTCATGATCTCTACAGCTGGGGAGACTCCCTTGGAAGGTAACCTGATGTGTCCTGGAGCCTTTGGCTGACGTTATACTAATACCCATGGTGGAGAGAGCAGATGAGAGACTGAGGACTGTGAGCTAACCAAGTCTTGTCACTCAGCACCACCAGCTTTTTGGGTCAAGAGTAGGCAGGGCTTCGGCTCATGGTGATGCCAGCAAAGGTCCTTCACCTTCCCATGGCTAGTCTGTCAGAGTAAATTAGAAAAATTCTAGAGTCTGGGCCAGAGCCTGGCTTCACCTTTGCCTCCTACTCCATGTTATGCTGCCCCTTTGTGGGAGCAAAAGGAACTGTCCACATTACCCCCATGTTTGGAAGTAAAGATACCCAAAGGAGGGTAACAACCAAAGAAGGAGTGGGGAAGCCAACAACTCAGTAATAGTTTCTGGAATTTACGGATATAAAAAAAAATAAGTCTTCATGTCTTACATACTGTATGTTTTAAATAGCAGTGACTATTTTATGTAAATATATTTAAAATTAGTAGTAAATTTATTTCAAATTTCTGTACCCAAAATTCCATTTAAAAACCCCACAAAATAATCAAATTTCACAAAACCTTGAACATCTGGGTTTTTCTGCATTGTTTTGTTTTTTAAAAATATTGTTTTGTTTGTTTTTATTCCCTTCCTCTCTCATGATAGGAACTCAATTCCAATCAGTTTTCTGAGTTTTCACCAGCTTCTAGGAATGTTTATGATTTAGGAAACAGTACGTGCATGTGCAGGACAGACATGGGCACAATAGTGGTTTAACCAGCACATTCCAATGATGGAAACCGAAGGCAGGGCATTTTCTGGTAGTCAGACCCTGTCCTACAGTAGAAAGCTTTAACTCTGTTTTGTATCATTATTCCTTGAAACAAAACCAGTATTCCAACTACAAATCTCTAAGGCACATTAGATTTTTGGTGGAAAGGTTTTTTTTTGTTTTGAGAAAAGATTGTCAGTGCTGGGATCCAGGAAATTAAAAAAGAAGAAAAAAATTCAAATTTAAAAGCGTTGGTTCTGCTAACAAACTGGCCCTGAGACCTCTCATGAGTCCTTAAGCAAATCTAGCTCTCTCCTGTGCTCTCTGAGGGCTTTCCAATTCTGTGATAACTGAATCTGTGAGTCTGGAAAGGAGCAAACTGTTTGATGAGATAGAAGACTAACACAGCTTCACTTTCTCTGTTATACCTCACATGTCTCGAAAAATGCGTTATCCTGTTGGTTAACTCCACTGTGTAAAGTTCCCTACATCAGGGGCATGCCTTTCTTGGGGAACATTGGCGTTCCAGTGTGGAACTAAGAGTTTAAAGTCCGTCAACAATTCCTGTCACAGAACATTAGGATCTGTGTTGGCAGCTGTCGGATTTTAGATAGATATTTCTTTTTCTGCCCAGATCCTGGCTTGAATGACATTCCCTTTGAAGACCGCCCCCAAGCCTTGGACTCTTAGTGCCCCAGGAAGCTGTCATTTCCCTTCTCTGGGAATGATTCCTTCCTTCCTCAAGCTCGTTCCACTTTTCTGGCCTGTCATGAGTTTAGAGACGCTTCTGCTCGTGAAATGGTATCCTAGATAACGCTGTCTCTGTCTCTATTTTAATCTACCTCGGTGATTAATGCCGAATGTTGAGACGGAATTTGAATAAAGAGAAGGCACGCACAATTGCTCATATAGAAATTTTAGCAGAGGCAGAGCTAAATGTGCATTGGAGCATCCTGTTTCGAAGATTCTGATGTGTAGAAGACAGTGTTGATTGGATTGTGAGGTTTATTTTTAGTCCATTTCATGCTACATTGGTTTTGACTACGATGTCTTGATTTATCACTAGAATAAATAACAGTTGAGATAGTAGAATGGGTTTCAACTCTCATCTCGTAATTTGCTTCCGTATCTCCATGACAACACACTCTCTTCCTCCCTTCCTTTGACATTCACACACAGTCCTGTGCTTGGCTGTACAGATGCTGCCGTCTGTCGGGTAATTCCACAAATCTCCATGCTTCAGTCCACCTACAGGAAGAATAAGGCAAAATACATGGACCACTTTATAGCTGTGTGTCCCTAAGGTGTGGAGAAAAGCAACCAGACTGGGAGCTGAGACCTGGGGGTTCTAGCTTTCTTTCTGAATTAAGGTAGCAAAGGGAAGGCAAATGTCTTCATTCTGGGTTTGAACCCCATGTTTGTTACGTGGAAGGATTAGGCTGTCTGTCCTGGTTTCTTCCCTGCCAAGTCCGCTGATCTAGGACCGCTCCTGTCAGTCCACTTGGGACTGTGTTTACGGAGTGGCCACTAGAACTGTGGTCTGGGTGGCACATCTCTGAAAACCCATATATCAAGAAGCCTCTCTGTGTGAGAAGCTTCCTTTGTTTGTATAATTAGATGTCTCTCCAGGCTACAGTAGGAACAAAAAGCAGATATGGGCAGCTAGTTCAATAAATGTCCCCAGTCTCTTTAAGAGTATTACAAAATGACAATATAATTTGTACAAATATATTGTCTGAGCCTCTCAGATTTCAAGGCCTCCAGGAAGATTAGTTTAAAAGCACGTCCTTGAATTAAGTAATATGTTGGCATCAGCTGTGGATGTTTCCACTTGTAGTCCCAACCATCCACAGGCTGAGGCTGGAAGGATGCCGCAATGTCAAGGCCAGCCTCGGCTACGTAACAATAGCATCAAGAAAAGAAAGGGGTTAGCTTCAAATCATTTCCTGTTATACTGTGGTGACATAAATGGATTTTTCCCCCTCAGTTGGGCAGTAATTATTGAATAAAAGAAAAGAAATAAAAGGAAGGACATATCTGCTCCTAGGTATGGTAGAGGGGGAAGCTTATTGTGGATAGCCTGAGGCAGGGAGAACTGGGAGAGTTCAGAGTGAACGTGATCCCGAGCAGGGCCACGAGAAGAAAGATGGGAAGGGAAATCTAGGAGAGTAAAGGGCAGATGAACAAGGGGCCAGGTAACCAAAATGCCTGGATTATATAGGGAAGGGAAGGACCGCTGGGAGAAGGGCAGCCCAACCCCCCGGGGTGGGGGTGGAGAAACTTAGGGTAGAGTGGTGTGCCAGCCAGACCCTGTAACAGTAGGTCTGCTTGAAATGTTAAATAGGTACCTCTGTTAGCCCTGGTTTGAGACCTAACAATTATGATATGGTAATTTTTTTCTCTTTTATAGGTGTGTGTGTGTGTGTGCGCGCGCGTGCGCGTGCGCATGCACGCACGCATACGTTTGAAAATAAAGACTACTTACTACAAGATTTGTTCATACATAGTACTTAGGTGAAAGAGTTGCGCAGCTGGCAGACTACCACCATGGGGTCTGCATATGGGCTCTTCAATTTTGTATCAGTTCACTGGGACACCTGACCCCCATTTCCAAAGCCAGAACAAAGTGAAGAAAAGATACATTCCTTGTGGTGACTTATACCAGCCCCTTAAACTGAACCATATCAGTGCAAGCCAAACACCAAGGAGCTAAAGGAGCATAGTTTGTGGTGTTGGCTGGCAGAGGGCGTGGCTTTAGGACAGCCACCCACCCTCATTTTAACGTCACTGGCAGCTGTGCTCCTTTTATCTGTTCTTTGTGCTGTGCATTTCCTGGAATTATATTCAATATTTTCGGAATTTAACTTTCAATTTTCAGGATGTATAGCTTGCATTAACCTTTCAGTCACCAGATCCAGCAGATTAGGAGATAAAGTCCCAAGGCATTCTATTTCAGGACTTAGCATTTTTTTTATCATTTAGAAATGCCATTTTAGCTGCAAGAGGCTTGGTTATTCTTCAGTGAGTCCTCAACTTAATTGTATGGTCCAGTGACCTTTGTGAAACCAGCCCATTTGTCTCGTGTCCTAGCAGAAGGGTCTTAGGAGAACTCAGTTACATATATTCAGTCTTTTGCCATGAAGATCCAGTTCCCCAAACAATGGCACAAATCACAAATAATAAATGGTAATAACAGTGAAAGATAAGTAGTAACAAAATCGTGAAGTGTAGGAAAAGTAATAAAAGTCAAAATCAAAAAAGGTCACAGTATGTGTAGGATGAAAACCACATGCCATAAAGGGCCATGGGGCTAACATGTTTGAAGCCAGACACTGAGCTTTCTCCTGGCTCGAGCTAAGAGAAACATGCTTAGCATCATAGGTCTCATTGTGAGAGAGAAAGGAGAAGAAAGGAGTGGAGGTCTTTTAACATGTTAATAAAAATTAATTCTACTAGAAATAAAAATGTGCTTGCCTTTGAAAGGACTGGTGAGATGGCTCAGCAATAAAGGGCACTTGCCTGTAAGCCTGACAACCTGCATGCGATTCCTAGGAAGCAAAAAGCCAACTCCTGCAAATGTCCACTGACCTCCATACATGTGCTGTGAGCACACACACAGACATGCCACATATGACACATACATACCACACATATATCACAAATATGCACCAAAAACACACACACCACATACCATACACACACATGCGCATACACACACACATTCACCACATATAACACACACATACCACCCACAAACCACACACACTCACCACATGTAATACACACATACCACATACACACACCACATATAACACACACATTCACCACAAATAACACACACATACCACATACACATCACACATACATACTACACACATACCACATAACCATATCAATGTAAAATGAATAATTAAATCAAATATATTTTGGATCACAATATTCTTTTTAAATCTTTTTTCCAATTTTACTAAAAGTAGATAATTTTCTCATATAAGATATCCTGATTACAGTTCCTCTTCCTTTGTTCCTCCCAGTTTCCCCTTCCTCTATACCTGCCCTCCCATCCAGATCCACTCCCTTTCTCTCTTTCATTAGAAAAGAACAGGTTTTGAGCCAGGCTGGTGGTCTAACCCTTTAGTCTCAGCAACTGGGAAGCGGAGACAGGTGAATCTCCATGAGGTCAGAGCCAGACTGGTCTACATGTGAGTTCCAGGACAGCCAGAGCTACATAGTAAGACCGTGTCTCAGGAAAGAAGAAGAAGGAAGAGCAGGAGCTTTTTAAGACATAACAACAAAACATAGCAAAATAAAATATAATCATCTAAAACAAAAATCGTCACGTCAAAGTTGGACAAGATAAATTAACAAAACAAAGAGCCCCAAGGAAAGGCACAAGAATCAGAGGCCCTCTTGTTCACACAGGAGCCATAAACATGCTGCACTGAAAGCTACCCATATGCCGAGGACTTGTACAGCCCTGAGCTTGCCGCTTCAGTCTCTGGGAGTTCCTATGAGCGTGGCTCAGCTGACCTAGAGGGCCTTGTTCTCCTGGGTCCTCCAGCCTTCTGGCTCTTATGAAGGTGCTTTAAGGTGTAGGGTTTAATGGAGATGACCCATTTAGAGCTGTGTGTTCCAAAGCCTGCCTCTCTCTCTCTCTCTCTCTCTCTCTCTCTCTCTCTCTCTCTCTCTCTCTCTCTCTTTCCCTCTCTCTCTCTCTGCCTTCAGAGATCATTCTGTCTTTTTGGTAGTTATTTTTCTCCATATTGGACATTTCTACTCTCTGTTATTAGTATGTCTGCCACTAATATACTTTTTGACACTCTATTGTAGCCCAGGAATCTAAAACAACAGATTGATTTAAATTGTAAAGTAAACCTACTAATTATCTAAAGAGACAGTGAAAAGACCGTGTGAGGAGCTGAATGACGTACTTCACCAGGGAGCTCAGGGATTTGTGATTTATGGTTTTTTTATTTTTACATGCTTGTGTATGTGTACGTGTCCATGTGTGTGCGTGCCTCTGAATGCCACAGCACAAGTGTGGAGGTCAAAGGGCAACCTCTGGTATCAGTTCTCCCCTTCCACCTTTTTTAAGACAGGGTTCTCTTGTTTGTTACATATGCCAAACCAGCTATCCCACAAGCTTCTGGGGACTCTCCCGTCTCTACCTTCTCTCTCGTAGCAGGAGTGCCAAGGTTACAGATGCTTGCTGCTGTATCCAGCTTTAGGTGGGTTCCAGGGATTTGAAATCATGTCCTCATGCATGGAAAGCCTTTTACCCACTGACACATCTCCCCAGGCAGCCTCTTGAACTTTCATATAAATTCTTTTGTAGGATTTTATCTGATTCAAGCTGACATTTTTGCTCTTTGGTACTATGAGTCTCTGTGAGTAAAATCACTAAACAAAATGCGACAGCGTGTGTCTGATTTCTAACCAGGTTTTGTGTCCTCTAGAAGTTCATATATTAAAGGCCTGGTCTCCCCAGCTTGGTGCTACTGGGAGATAGTGGAGCCCTTAAAACGTGGGGACAAGTGGGAGGTCTTCGGGTCATTAGAAAGGGTGGGTGGGACCTCAGTCCTTCATTTTCTTCTGTGAGCTACCTTATGCCTTAGTTAATTAAATATTTCTGTAAGTGCTCATGGAAGAGACCAGTTGGTGAAGCTGAAATCCTTACAAGTTGGATCCCTAGAACTGACATTTAAAAAGCCAGATCTGGAGTTATACAGAATCTCAGTGCCGAGGAAACAGAGACAGGTAGATCCCTAGGGCTAGCTAGCCTGCTAGTCTAGCCTACTGGACAAGGTAGATCCCTAGGGCTAGCTAGCCTGCTAGTCTAGCCTACTGGAC
>NW_004949121.1:4728807-4731202 GCF_000317375.1 Microtus ochrogaster | reverse complement strand
TAGATCCCTAGGGCTAGCTAGCCTGCTAGTCTAGCCTACTGGACAAGGTAGATCCCTAGGGCTAGCTAGCCTGCTAGTCTAGCCTACTGGACAAGTTCAGGCCAATGGATGAACCGGTTTTTTAAAAAGGGGTGGGTGACATCTCTTCTGAAGAATGACAGGGTGTGTGTGTGTGTCTATGCGTATGTGTGGGTATCTTTAAATCTACCATAAAGTTGAACAACTCTCCAAGCTATCTCTGGGCTCACAAATCAAGCACAGTGATGTTTTTGCAAACATTTTTCTCATGGTTTAGGCTTATGCTTCAGAAATTCTTAAGAGGGCCTGTGGCCAGGAAGTTACAGTAATATTTCTCTTTGGCTGAGCTTCTTGACCTAGTTTTCTAAATCTAGTTTGTGAATAATCGTTGGGAAAAAATGTGTCCTCAACAGCTGAATCTGTTCTAAAGAATCCACTTCACTCTTGCTTTAAACAAACATACAAAATAAATATATTAAACTGAAATAAGTAGTCCCCACTTTCCGTGATGTTTTAGGAAGCTAGTAGAAAATTTTCACCTGTCCTATCAATGAGTTTATTTATCTGGGAAGGCACTCCACTGCTGAGCCTCATTCCCATTCACTCCTTTGTGTTTCGGTCATTTCTGCAGACTGGCCTCAAACTCACTCTGCAGTCCAGGCGTCTTTGGACTTGCATTCCCCTGCATCAACTTTCCAAGTTCTTGAGATTCGAGTCCTGGGCCACTAGGCCTGGCTTTGGCTACCTTTCCAACTTCCAATCTTTTTCCGTAGATGAACTCTTTCCTGTGGCCGCTACCATCTGTCCACCCACTCTCTTTTCATGCTATTGTATGGAATGCTGGTGACTGTCTGCCTTTTGTAACATGACTGTTACGGGGATTTTGATTATGTTGTGGTCCAATGTCCAATTGAATAGAGCCTTTGGTTCAAGAGGCAGGGTTCACATTCAGCTGGCTGGAATGGATCATAGAGTCCTTGGTGGACTCTGGACAAGAAAGAAGGCCCTTGGGAGAAGAGGTGGGGCCAGAGGTGGCTGGGCCTTTTCAAGCCAGGAAGTGAGTGGTTTTGCTGTCGCTTGTGATATCTCAGGTTTTTATCTTTAGTATTTGTCCACGGGTTTTATACTTTAATAAAATTTAAATCACAATACATGGCAGTACTTTGCACAGAGTTTCTGAAACTCTTATGTGAAAATGATACACAAATTAGATGTTATCAGAATGAATCTAGGAATTATATTGCTTTAGTTACTTTATATATTATTGAACTGATTTGTTAAGTGTGTAAGTTCATCACTAAGCACAAGAGACTGAAGACTCCTTCCCTGGTCTCTATAGCTTTCATGTTTAGGGCAGATGAATATATACGCAAAAAGATATCAAAGACATAGATACATGAAACAGCAGCGGGACAAAGACCATGATCAGTGGACACATACATAGAACGGTGGCTGAACAGAAGAACTGGATGTCCCTGCTTACCCTGCTTACACACTCTGGTTTGAGAGGAAAACTAACATGCTTTATTCAGGGAGTCTTTTCAGTGGAGATAGACTGAAGTAAATGACAGTGAGTAAGTGAAGAGAAAGCTGGCTGGCCTGAAAGAACAGAGGAGGAGCATTTAAGTTTGGGGCTTCTCTCAAGTTCATGCATGAATTTCAGAATCCATTATGAAGTGATGTGACCTACACGAATACAGAAAATTTTGTTTTTAGTCTGGAAATTAAATTTTCTTGCTTAAAAGTTTTTCTTTTTATCCAAAGTTATGAAAAAGTATAAATAGTAAATAATACACATCAATATATATATATATATATATAAAGGGTTTCTCTGTAGCTTTGGAGCCTGTCCTGGACCTAGCTCTTGTAGACTAGGCTAGTCTCAAAAAGAAGTATATATTTTAACATTAAAATATTCTCCTTGTGTGGCAAGAGGACTCAGTGGGAAAGATCAGGATTTGATTCCCAGCTACTACCATCTGTAACTCTAGTTCCAAGAGATTCAATACCCTCTCTGGCTTGTGCAAGTGTTGCACAGATATATGTGCAATTCCGATACCCCTACACATAGATTTAAAAATTAAAAAAAAAATCATTAAGTATGCTTTCTCTAATGAAACATTGGAGAATTTCAAATTAGGAGCAGAAAGTTTGGTAATAGATATTCATGGGTACCCTGGACCTGAATCTTCGTGTGTTCCGTGGACCTGGATCTTCATGTGTACACTGGACCTGGATCTTCATGTGTACACTGGACCTGGATCTTCATGTGTATCCTGGACCTGGATATTCATGTGTACACTGGACCTGGATATTCATGTGTGCACTGGACCTGGATCTTCATGAGTATACTGGCTGGATATTCATGTGTACACTG
>NW_004949121.1:4728181-4728707 GCF_000317375.1 Microtus ochrogaster | reverse complement strand
CATGTGTACACTGGACCTGGATATTCATGTGTGCACTGGACCTGGATCTTCATGAGTATACTGGCTGGATATTCATGTGTACACTGGACCTGGATCTTCATGTGTATACTGGACCTGACTCTTCATGTGTACACTGGACCTGGATCTTCATGTGTACACTGGACATGACTCTTCATGTGTATACTAGATCTTCATGTATACACTAGACCTAGATCTTCATGTGTACACTGGACCTGGATCTTCATGTATACTCTAGACCTAGATCTTCATGTGTACACTGGATCTGGATCTTCATGTGTACACTGGACCTGGATCTTCCCGTGTACACTGGACCTGGATCTTCTCTTGTACACTGGACCTGACTCTTCATGTGTACACTGGACCTGGATCTTCATGTGTACACTGCACCTGACTCTTCATGTGTATACTAGATCTTCATGTGTACACTAGACCTAGATCTTCATGTGTACACTGGACCTGGATCTTCATGTATACTCTAGACCTAGATCTTCATGTGTACACTGGA
>NW_004949121.1:4722517-4728081 GCF_000317375.1 Microtus ochrogaster | reverse complement strand
ATCTTCATGTATACTCTAGACCTAGATCTTCATGTGTACACTGGACCTGGACCTGGATCTTCATGTGTACACTGGACCTGGATCTTCCCCTGTACACTGGACCTGGATCTTCATGTGTACTCTAGATCTGGATCTTTGTATGTACACTAGGCCTAGATCCTCATGTGTACATTGGACCTAGAATGTTCTCCTTTGTTTTGAAAGATTCCGTTTCCTAGGTAGCAAGAATGGCAAAAGAATAAGACTAGCCTTCAAGATATTGCTAAGAGACAGACGAAACACAGAAATGGGTGCTGTAAATTTGGCCCAAGCCAGGACCTGATGCTGTTTCCAGGTGAAAGCACAGAGTTGTGAGTATCTGAATTGGGCTTGGAACACTTTTAATGAGGCTCCTTGGGCAAGGACTGCAATTCTGGTGTATGAGCAATAAATCAACACAGGTGCTCCTTGTGGAGGAATCCTATAACCATTGGCAATAAATATGTCCAGATATGTGCCATCTATAACAATAGGCCAGCTCACGATGGTGATAACTGCAGATTTGCTTGTCTGCCTCTTCCCCTCTGTGGCAAGGTAACGGTTAAGGCCTGTCTTCATTATGAATGTCACACACGTGCGCACGAACACACACACACCGAGCACAACAAAGTACAACAAAGGATTTATGGAGTTAATTTCCCTCCTTTTGCACTACTACCTGGCCTTTACCACAGGTGAAGCTGATTTTCTCTTATGAGAAAAATTAGGTCCTCAACAAGAAAAATCAGGTCCTCAACAAGAAAAATCAAAATGAGTTATTCATAAACAATGAGTACAGAAGATATAAAAATCTATCAGCTCACAGAACCATTTGATTATTTTAATAACATCATGTTTAAATGTGGTTCCATATCTCATGTACTCTGAAGGTTTGTAGACCACTGAAGTTAGAGAAATAGCCTGGCTATGGCACCAGCATCCAGGACAGCCTAGCGTAAAGAGGGAGGGTATAGAGTCTATAGACAAGCTCTTGCTCTGCCCCTTCTAGCTGGGGAATCATGGGCAAATCACTTAACCCTTCTGTATGTTTGTTTCGTCCAATGTTAAAGGAGTATCATCGGAATAGAGCACTCCCTAGCTGATAGGATAGCACCTATGAAGGCATTGATTGGCACCCATCTGGCACAGAAAATGCAGACTTTGGGAAGCCTTCGGTTGCTAGCCTTCCACCCACCCTAATTAGGACTGAGCTGCTTCCCACCTGACTATTTCTCTCCTGTGGCTTTGCTTCTCAATCCTGGATGGGTCTGAGAGTTTGAAACACAGTCTGGGTTCCTTCTCCTTTCCATAAGTCTGAACTGATGTGGGAAGTCCTTCTGCATATGTGTTGCTTTTATTGGTTAATGAATAAAGAAACTGCTTTGGCCCATGATAGGGAAGAATAGAGCTAGGCAGGAATCAGAACTGAATTCTGGGAAAAAGTAGGCAGAGTCAGGGAGACGCCATGTAGCTGCTACTGAAGGAGACAGAAGGATGTCTGGGAACTTTACAGATAAACCCTGACCACATGGTAAAAAAACATAAAATAATGGAAGTGGGTTAATTTAAGATTAATTAAGAGCTAGCTAGCAATACACTTAAGCTACTGGTCAAGCAGTGCTTTAAATACTACAGTTTCTGTGTAATTATTTCAGGTCCGAGCAGTCAGGAACGAATTCTATTTACCACGCCATCATGATGTTAACAATAAAGTTAAATATTATAATTTATTTTGTTCAACCTTAAATTATGTTTCATGTAAACAATATCTTAATTCTTCAGGAATTTGATATTTTCTATAATTCAGAGCTAAAAGAATCTTAAGAACAGCATTGAGGCTTACGATTAATCAGAAAAAGAAATGAATACTCTGTAGTTTAAAAAAATGGTGTCACTCACATGTGCCTCTTGGATGAGGTTCAAAAGTTGGGAGCAGAAATACTAAAGCCTCTACAGACAGCACTGACTGTGGAAATCAATTCTAAATGCACCTGTTCTTGCTGGATTTGCACCAGGACCCTGCCCACAGCCCACCCTGGGCACTGTGAGCTGTCTCTGGACGTCACCCTGCCCACAGCCCACTGTGGGCACTGTATACAGCCTCTGGACTTCACCCAATGATCTTTCTACCCATTTTCGGTCTCCATCAATGTATCAGACATCTCCTATATTCACCTTGGTTTGTTTAGCTGTGAGTGCCAATGGTAAAGACTTGGTCCGAGGGCTGATAGCCAAGAAGAGCTGAAGACAGGTGAGACGAGATGGTATATTGGGGATGGGGAAATGGCAGCCCTTCTATCTGCTTTATATACCTCATCTCTCTAGTTTTACTTTTGTTCATGAAAGAACCAGGGTATGAGTAGTCCTCATTTGTGGGCAATAGGTTCAGCACACAAAAAAAGTCTTTATGAAAGTAAACTACCATATGCTTGGTGTATTATTATGATGATATTCATATTACATTTGTGAGTGTGTACATATAAATTTTTTCTGTTTTTGTCTTTGTCTTTGCTTTTTTTTGGGTTTTGTTTGTTTGTAGGGTTTTTTTGTTTTGTTTTGTTTTTTGTTTGTTTGTTTTTATACAAGGCCTCTATTATGAAGCTCTGGCTGTCCTGGAACTCGTTCTGTAGAGCAGGCTGGCCTAGATTTCACGGAGATCCACGTGACTCTGCCTCTCTAGTGCTGGGATTAAAGGCGTGAGCCACCACACCTGGTCTTATTCTGGTCTCCTTGAAGGAAAGAATTCAGTCAAGAGACACGGATTGTTTAGCTGTGGATTCTGAGGATTTTTTTAATTCAAGATTTATGAAGTATGTGGCATATTCACAAGGAAAGGTAGCCCTGATTCCTTTCCCAAATCACAGTGGATGGGTTTTCTCCTTTAGTGTATTTTCTTTGCCTGGGGCCAGTGAGATGGTAGCTCAGTAAAGGCACTTGCTCCCAAATCCAATGGCCTGAGTTTGGCTCCCAGAGCCTCACATAGTAAGTAGGAGAGCACTGACACAAGCTGTCATGTGCGCTCTCTCTCTCTCTCTCTCTCTCTCTCTCTCTCTCTCTCTCTTTCTCTCTCTCTCTCTCTCACACACACACACGTAACATTTTCTTAAAATAGACTATTTCTTTTAATAATCTTTTAGAAAATCCTGCAAGGGGTGGCTGAAGCAAATGACGTTATGATAATGCCAGTCTTCATTTGTACACGAGTGGCAACTGGGCAGGTGCTCACACTTCAGCTTTTGACATTGCAGGAAGAGTCTAACTGTAGTTTCTAGGATATATAGCCATCAGGGGACATTCTGAAAATCAGGAGACACAGCTAACAAGAAACCACCTCCGTTTCCTTGGTTTTCTCCCATCTAAGAACCTGTCCATCAGAAGGCACTGCTCTCAGGATAAATCCACACTTTTCTGGCTTACCTCATAGTCATCTACTTATTGAGTCAGGTCTTGTCTTTTATCATCGCTCATTTTCTTTCCTGGCTGACTGCCTGTCTGTTTTTCCTTCTTACTATTTTGCAGTTCAAGGGAAGTGTTATTTTGGAATGCTAGGCAATATTCTACCACTGAGCTACATTCCGAGCCTATCTATGTATACATATTAGTCATGTGTACACCGGGGTGTCGCGACCGCCTCGACCAGCAAGGATGACGCGATACCGGAGCTCTTCTTGCAGACAGTTTATTCAGGACCTTTTTTATCTCTCTCTCTTCTCTCCCCGGGCAAGCCTCTCCCAGCCCTTAACTAGGCCTGGGCTACCAATCCTGGATAGCCACGTAGGCACCGTCCATTGGTCCACGCATATGCAAACCGCTTGCGATCATCGGGTGATGAGAGCAAGAGTCCGGCCTTAGTCAAATAAGGAGTTGTTTGTCCGACAGCCCTCACTTTCGGGATCATGGAGTGCAGAAGCCAGCGCCATCTTTAAGGTGCAGCTCCACGCAGCTCTCTACACGGGGGCTTTTGCTAATAGAGTTCCAGGGTACAGAGATGTAAACATGACTAGGCTTAGCACACTGAGTACTATTGACATGACAGCTCTTCCCAAGTTTTGTACCTGCGGTACCATAGCAACTCATCTGCAAAGGAGCTTGAGCACCTAGAACCAGGAGTCTGTTCTATGATACTCCTAATCGTAGGAATCTTTTCAAGTCTGGATTTCCTGAAGAATAGCTTATTATGGTGAGATATAGAATTGTCTGATTTAACAAATGTACATATTCGTCTTAAGGCTATATTTATGCTATAGAATCTTCAGCTATCTGAAATTCAGATTCAATCTTATATCTCACAGACAACCTTAGTGGAGTCAGTTCTTACAGTAAAGTTAAACCAGTTGGGTGATCCTGGATGAATTCCTTCTAGGACTGAAGAATAAATGGTTCAGTGGTTAAGAAAATTTGATGTTCTTGGCAGAGAACTTGGGTTCAATACCCTGCACCAACATGGCAGCTCACGACTATCTGTAACTCGAGTCCTAGGTGATCTGATATACTCTTCTGGTCCCTAGAGGAACCAAGCATGTAAATTATAGGCATATATACAAGCAGGCCAAATAAACACAAAGTGATTCTTTAAAAAAAAAAATACTTTTCTCTCTCCTCAGTTGTTGCGAACATCTTTTGGTAGCAAATGCAAAACACTTAGTATATGGTACAGTCCTCTCAGAATGCTCGTCTTATCACGATGGTAACAAATATTCCCTCCTAGACGAGAAGGTGTACTTTTGTAGTGCATAGTTTGCCCAAAAATGCAGCTCTTGCCCTGGCACTTCTGTCGAGTCTAGTTTCCTGGCTTTTTAGCTCAGATACTTCTTCTGGGTCTCCTGTTCCATTTCTTTCCCTTCTCCCATTGGAAACATGTCTTGTTCTTATGTTATGTAGAGTTAGACACTGCTTCTCTTAGTTTTTATAGGCCAAAGATCCCACAATGTGCAGAAGATGAAACTGAAGGCTCGCCTGTACAATTCTTTGAAACTACAGATGGGAATAACTGACATACACCAGGACTGCTCTAAAGATTTGAGGATATTTGCATTCAAGCTAGTGAAAGTAATTATGACACTGGGTGATTTTCCTTTTGCGGAGTTGTCCACAGTTGAAAATAAATTAACCTATGTGAGCTCGACATTAACCAGGGTGTAGGAACAGCTTCCATCAGAACTATCTGCTGGTTGTGAGGGATACTTAGATTTTTCTATGAAATTATGAAGCAAAATAAGGATTTTGGAAAAAGCAGATAAGGAACAGTGGGAAGAACCTGCGGGGTCACTGGTCATCCAAGGCCGTCCCTTGAGAGAAAGATGAAGTGTCAAGCAGAGAACACACCATCGTTGCTCACAGTCACTGGAGGGCCCACTGTAAAATGCCTGAACACAGCCACTAGTCCAGTGAGGTCCCACCATTATCGGCAAGAGCAAGGCCAGTATGAGAATCCACAGCCATCTGAGACCGACTTTCTGTTCAACTCCATGGCTACTTTGTATATCACTGGGTTGCTCAGATATTTTCAACTCCATGGCTACTTTGTATATCACTGGGTTGCTCAG
>NW_004949121.1:4717181-4722107 GCF_000317375.1 Microtus ochrogaster | reverse complement strand
CTACTTTGTATATCACTGGGTTGCTCAGATATTTTGAGAGGCCATCAATTGTGCAGGAGCCAGCATCAGGGCACTGTGCGGTCGCCACTGTATTCCTGGCACCTGGGTGTAAATCATGAACTAATGAACTGGTTTGACCTTTTGGATGAGTGGGAAATGGTTGCCTTCTGCATCATTATCAGACAGTGTTTCCCATACGCCTAATTGATTGTGGGGTTTTCCTTGAGCCCCTCGGGTGCTCCATGCTAGCCGTCTGCAGAAAAAAACAGAGTTCGTAGACAGATGTCAGGAATGCTTCTCCAAGCCTGCCAAAAAATAAGTTCAGATAATTCTGATAAAATAAGTTCTGATAATTCCAGGAGTTACCTACCCAATTAGCTTAGAGGGTAAAATGAGAGACAATGGATCTGGGATCTTAGTGACCAGTTCTGGCCTGTTTCACCCGTTACTATGAGTTATTTAGGTTCGTCAGTAACAGATTCCATTCAGGCCTGTGTGACAACTCTTGCTGCTATCTCTGGACACCCTGCAGAACACTCTGCATCTGAA
The DNA here is from genome assembly GCF_000317375.1 of Microtus ochrogaster. NCBI lineage: Eukaryota > Metazoa > Chordata > Mammalia > Rodentia > Cricetidae > Microtus > Microtus ochrogaster. The sequence continues at coordinate 4,721,558 of NW_004949121.1, read as the reverse complement.
CGGTCCAATCATGGTTCTCCCTTCCTGTCCTAGCTCCGTATTCACATGGGATTTCCAGTCCTTTCACCACCTGTTTGAATGATGCTCAGGGGTGTCAGCAGTCAGGCTTCTGCATTTAACAAACATGTGGTCAGTGTCTAAAGTCTCTGGGGGTGCTCTTTCTGTGAGAGACTTTTTTAATACTATGATTCTTGTTGTGACGAGCAGACAATTCTGGAGTTGTTCACAATTCAAATTCGATGAGTCTGAGCTGGGAAAATAGGAGGCTTTGAGGGTATAATGATGAGGAAGATGATGACAACGATGACAATGATGATATTGATGACAACATAAACAACAACCATATTGACTCTTCTGCATTATCTTGTAAAGCCACAGCAAAATACTGTTTCTTCACAGTATTGATAGAAATCTGACCACTTCTTAAACACGATGGAGTATCTATCCAAAGAACTCGTGTATCTTATAGTTGAAACAGTGAGCTCATTTAACGAATAATAATGCCCAGGCTCTGCACTAGACAATAGGGTTATGAAGGGTCATAATTTTTAAAAAACATGTCCTTGAGGTGTCTATAATCTAGCTGAGAAAGCAATTATTTAAGTAATTAGAAGAGTGATGAATGTCACAAGGAAAGTCAGCAGTTATGGAAATGAGCATTGGAGGCACCCAGCCTGGTGAGCTGCAAGGATGTGGCCTGGTAGGAGCAGCTATCCAGGCAAGTCATAGGGACTTCCATTGCTTAGCATTTGTTCTGAACAGTCATAATATGTGCGTTACTCTGTCAGCACAGAGCCCCATCCGCAGAGCCTGTTTACTGGCTCATAGATGAAAGAAATCAAGGTTGAAGAGGTGGAATATAGTAGACTGGAGGCTCACGGCTAGTTTGAGGTGGTACCTGACCCCAGCTTAAGCAGGTTGCACACTGGCTCTCTGTGACTGTAGCACAGGAAGGACAGTGAGTGAGATTAGGGACAAAGATTAGGTCAGAGTTTGTGGGACTCAGTGGGCCGTAGTTAAGCCCCATAAAGAAGTGTTGACTGTGTGACCTGGGAGGAAGGTTTCCTTAGTTCCTTCTGCTCCTTTAGAGTTCAGTGCCTCCATAAAACAAAAATGTGTGCTTGCTCGGTTACAATTGAGGGAGGCTAAATTCTTTATATACAGCCAGGGTTATAAGGGTTTGATTAATTTTTTAAATTTTTATTTTTTTTAGTTTTTTATTATTATTATTTATTTATTTATTAAAGATTTCTGTCTCTTCCCCACCACCGCCTCCCATATCCCTCCCCCAATCAACTCCCCCTCTCTCATCAGCCCAAAGGGTTCCCTGACCTGTGGGAAGTCCAAGGACCTCCCACCTCCTTCCAGGTGTAGTAAGGTGAACATCCAAACAGCCTTGGCTCCCACGAAGCCAGTACGTGCAGTAGGATCAAAACCCAGTGCCATTGTTCTTGACTTCTCAGCAGTCCTCATTGTCCACTATGTTCAGTGAGTCTGGTTTTATCCCATGCTTTTTCAGACCCAGTCCAGCTGGCCTTGGTAAGTTCCCGAAAGAACATCCCCATTGTCTCATTGTGTGGGTGCACCCTTCTCAGTCCTGAGTTCCTTGCTCGTGCTCTTTCTCCTTCTGCTCCTGATTTGGACCTTGGGAGTTTCTCTGTGTAACAGCCCTGATTGTCCTGAAATCTGCTTTGTAGACCAGGTTGGCTTTGAACTCACAGAGATCCATTTGTCTCTGCCTCCCGAGTGTGGGGACTAAAGGCATGTGCCACCAGTGCCGGATTGATGAAATTTCCTTAAAGAATAAGAGATTCACGAATCAGGCACCGACCCATCAAAAAATTTAGAAAGGCACTGAGTAGAGCAACTGGGTCAGACCTGCAGAAAAGTGGTGGAGGAAGGAGACTAATGGAGATCAGGTATGACCGAGTCATTTTCCTTATGAGGTTTATACAGACAGGACTTCATTATTATGCTGGCTTGACCGACTGGTTTCCATCCTGTATTAGCTGCACTACAGTCTCCACGTGCTCCTTATCTGCAAAGTTTGTTCCATAAACTTCATCTACAAGCATCCTGAGGTCATAGACAACATTTTCCTCATCTTTGTACCTCACCCACTAAACAGAGAGAAGGCTAAGTAGAGAAGAGCCATTATTGAGGTTCATGATACTGCGCAAACTCAGTCAGCCAAGACGCTTGAGCTCCTGCATTGAGGAGCCCTGGGAGTCTGGATAATGAGTTGGTTTTGTCTTTCTTTCTGATTGATTACAAGCTTGGATGCTCTAGGAGTTAATTGAGTATAAATAAGCCATGATGGATGAAGCAGTTAAGGAACTGAGAGAAGCATAGGAAACAGGAAAGTGTCTTTACGAGTGGGCAGTTCCCTGTGGGAGACAGTAGGGTGGGCTAATTAGGCAGGTGGCTAATTCACTGTAGTTGGATGTGGTCAGTTTCACCTGGGATGGGAGGGGGATAGTAGTCAGGAAATTTGGGTGGAAACTAAAGCATCATCATGAGGACAATAAACTGAAATAAACGGTACCAAGGTGAGAGCATTCTAGATGGGTTAGTCATGTCTTTAAAATCTGGGATTTTTTTTTCTAATGTGTAAAAAATAGTAATACCTGCCTGCTCCTGGTTCACACACAAGATTTGCAACCTGACATACCTGCCAGTTGAGTCATTTGGCTAATGTGTAATTTGTCTTCTTACCTATGATTAAACTTGGCTCCTTTTTCTTTCCTTAAATACTCCCCAGTCTAGGAATCTTGAACAATTGGATAATTTGATTTATTTAGCTGCTTTTGTAAGAGTGGTATTGTTGTGTAATGACTTGAAGGTGTTGTCAACTGTGAGCTCGCATGCACCTTTAAGAAACTCCATCTTGTGCTCAATCATGCCACAAAGACATGTGCTCAGCTACGTTCATAGCAGCATTGTTTGTCATAGCCAGAAACTGGAAACAACCTAAATGCCCTTCGACCGAAGAATGGATAAGGAAAATGTGGTATATTTACACAATGGAGTACTACACAGTAGAAAACAATAATAACATCTTGAATTTTGCAGGAAAATGGAGCTAGAAAACATCATATTGAGTGACGTAACTCAGATACAAAAAGACAATTATCACATGTACTCACTCATAAGTAGTTTTTAAACATAAAGCAAAGAAAACCAGCCTACAAGTCACAATCCCAGAGAACTTAAATAAAAATGAGGACCCTAAGAGAGACATATCTTGATCTAATCTACATGGGAAGTAGAAAAAGACAAGATCTCCCGAGTACATTGGGAGCACGGGGACCTTGAAAGAGGGTTGAAGGAGAGGGAAGAGGGAGGGGGGGGAGCAGAGAAAAATGTAGAGCTCAATAATAATAGTAATATTAATAATAAAGCTAAAATACTATTAGATAAATAACACAGGTTTGTGATCTTTCAAGGTGTTTTTCTGTTTTACTTAGTGGGAGTCTTAGGAGAATCTTCTGAGTTTCTGAGTATCAAGAGTTCATTATTTTGTTGCCAAAAGGTGTTCCATAGAGATAATCTCTTGTATTTTGTATATGAATAAAGTTACAACAAACAACTATATAAAAAAGAAGCCCCATCTTGTTGTAGAGACAGGGGAAGAGGTGAGGATAAATGAAGCATGATCAGATGCCCCTGGTAAGGGCTGGCACCTGGTTGATGCCTGAGGAGCTTGCCAAGACTGTGCAGAACACCATAGCCAATGAATGTGCCCCACTGTATTTGTGGATGACTGAAAGGAGCCAAAGAAAGGACTAGTCAGAGTAGGTAGAAGCCAGGAGCCTTGAACAAGAGGGCTGTTGTTGACTTGCCAAAAGAGTTATCTAGATAACCGGGACCTTCTGAGTCACTTCCATCCTAAACCCGATGCCCTTGAAAGACTGGTTGCTTCCGAGTGTCATCTTTCATTCCCTTCTTTCCTCAACTACCTTTGCAGCTGAGAATTTCATGCAGAAGAATTCAGTCCTACCAACTGACAGCAGGCATGGTAGCACAGGAAATATTGAATGCCCTTTGTTATGGAAACACATATCATACTACCAAGTTCTAGTGATACATTAGTGTCAACCTATATAGGATACTGGATTACAGATATAAGAAAACAGTAGCCCCATGTATAGAAGTGGATTGCCACATATTGACATATAGTTGGTATTGAAAGCAAAATCTCTCTTCAAAACCCCTATTTATTCCAAGAACTACTTCTGAAATTTTAATTCTGATTCACAGTGTTTTTTTTTAATTTTTTCCTTCAGTCCCCTGAAAGTACATACTCATTAAATTCCGAAAACTTCAGAACTGTACTTTTATTTTTTTTTTTATTTTTTTTTATTCTTAATTTTTTTT
>NW_004949121.1:4674556-4715316 GCF_000317375.1 Microtus ochrogaster | reverse complement strand
TGGGGTGGGAGGGGGGTAAGGGGAGATGGGGAGAAAAAAGTGAGAAGGGTTGGATGGGGAGAACTTGGGGCAACGGGATGATTGGGATACAGGAAGAACTGTACTTTTAAAGTTGATGTTATTCACAAATAATAAAAAAAGCCATCTCAACAAAAACTTAGAAATAAATCATAGTGCAACCTAAATTAGGTGTCATTTGGGAGGTTTTCTTGGGTCACATGCTTTCATCTGAAACTCAGATCTGAAGGTAGAATGAGATTTGTACACCCATGGGTTCTCAGGTCCTGCTACATCACCTGGAATGCATCCCTGCATGTGGAACAAAGCCAGGAGTTCCAGTGACTATAGGAGACAGAAGTCAACCAGTTGCCTTGGCAACAGGACTAGCTAGTGAGAGCCAACAGCACTCTGGAAGGCTGGAGGAAAAGGGTCCAGATAAGGAACAGCCTGCATTTCTGTTTCTTTCCTATTCTCTTATCATCTACATAACTCATTTCTTAACTTTCCTTTGCTTCTGTTTTGGGAGTAATTAAAATTTTCAACTCGGTCAGCACTGTAAAAACAGGATCCCTTTTGTTTATTGATCAGCTGATAACAAACTTGACTTTTGTCCCTTCCTCATCTTCCCAGCCTAGCTGGAGAGGAAGCGGAAGCTAATCTCATCCAGTCTCATCTGATCCTGATGTAAATCTTAGACTTGGCTAAAAGCATCTGCCCTCCTGCTCAATTTGTTCTTTTTCCCCAAGCAGCTGCTACTGCTGTTTGATAGAGCGTGTTAAAGAGGTTGGTGTGCTAACCAGGAGGTTGTAGAGCATGCCTTTCATCCCAGTATGGGAGGCAGAGGCAGGCACATCTCTGAGTGTGAGGCCTGCCTATTCTACAGGGTGAGTCCAGGAAAGTCAAGGCTACACAGAGAAACCCTGTAGTTGGAAAACAAGCAAATAAACAAAACAAAACAATTTAAAAAAAAATTTAAAAGAACTTATTGTGCTCTGCTTTCCTGCACTTGCTCTGTCCTCCCCACTCCCACCTTTGGGTCACACCATCAGCAAGGTAACAACAGAGTTGGTGGGCAGGGGCCATCTATGCATGTGGGTAAAAGCAGTCACGGGAATTAAGAAGCCTTGGTGTGTTACTCTTCTGCTGGTCCTCACGAGGGCACCATTCTGTGGCTGCTTCCTGGCACTATGGTGTAATTTTACTCTACAGCAAAGAGATAATAGTTAGGCACAAGAAGTAGCCCAGACATTAGACCAGAGTAGCTCTGGTTTCCACAGTTGCTGCAGATTATATTCGGAGTGTCTCCCGAGGGTCCATGTATTAGGTTCAGTTACTGCCTCTGACGCTCTTGACAGGAACCTTTCAGAGTTAGGGTCTAGAGGAAGGAACTGTACTCTTTGACGGGATTAGGACCTCAGCGTTCTTCCTTCCTTTTCTCTCCCTTTTCCTCTCTGTCCCCCTTCCGCCCATTTCCTCCCCCTCTTCTTCCTCTAGCCTACCTCTCTCTTTTTCTTTCTCTATCTCTCTCCCCACTCCCCATTCTCTCTCTACTTCCTGCCACGACAGACTATTCCCCCACAGGTTCAAGCCTCTGAAACTATAAACCCAAACAAGAGGAAATCTCTTTTAAGTGATAGTTCTCAAGCGTGTTTTGTCACAGTGATAGAAACGGAATGAAGATTTCAGTCTATATAGCATATAGAAGTTTCATTGGCAGAGTTCAGCCTTAGCACTACTGATCATCCCTAAACACTCCTGGGGTGAGCACCCTCCTCTGTAACTCAAGACAGCAGAATATGTTGTTTCTCTTTGAACTGGGCAACCCCATTGTGCAGAGAGATCACACAGACTAGATGCTTCTGTTAACCAAGTGAGGTCAACTGGAAGATGGGAGCCCACACTAGAATCTGGGTAACCACCAAAGCAGTCAGAAAACTGTGTAGTTACAAAACTTACGTGCTTACCCTCACAATCCTCAGAGATCTCTGATGTATTCCTCATATCATAGTTTTGTCCCTTAAAAGTTGAGGGGGGGGAATTAAAACTTTACAAAGCATGCCAATTAAGGCTGAATTACAAACTATGCTGGGGACTCGACCAGAGCCCAGTGGGGGAGAGAGAAGAGCAGCAGCATCTGGCCCCTGCACTTAGAGCGAGAACTTCACAAAATAGGGGAAACCTTTTCTCTGCTGAGTTTGGATTTGACTCTAAGAGGTTGCTATGGCTACTCCTATCACTATAGCTACAGGATTAACTGTAGCCTCGGACCTGGGATACTGGAGATAATAGGAAATAAAGGGATGCTATCTACCTTTTTAATTACAAGATTTTCTCGCTACTTTTCAGCTACAATGTAGTCTCCTCTCTCCTTCTCACCCTCCCTCCCTCTCTTTTCCTTCCTCTCCTTCCTCCTACTCTTCCTCCTTCCCTTCTTCCCTCTCTCCACCTCAGTTTCGCAAGTTCAATTTAAGGGAAATGAAGGAAAATTGGAACACGCTACCTAACCCACCTGCCAGTGCATGTTTCCTTCTCCAGATCTTCAAATGTCTCAGGCACCCACGCTGTGTAGTTGCCCTGGTTTCATTCTATCTGTTGCATAGTTTTGTTCGGTGAGACCACATGTGATGTGGGAGTCCCATCTGTGTGCTGTGGTTACCATTAATGAATAAAGAAATTGCCTTGGCCTGTTGATAGGAAAGAACTTAGGTAGGCGGAGGGACTGGACTGAATGCTGGAGAAGGATGGGCGGAGTCAGAGAGATGCCACGGACCCGCCTGAGACAATGCTGGGAATTTTACGTGGTAAGCCACAGCCACGTGGCAATACACAGATTAATAGAAATGGGTTAAATTAAGATGTAAGAATTAGCCAATAAGAAACTAGAGCTAATGGGCCAAGCAGTGATTTAATTAATAGAGTTTGGGGGCTAAGCTAGCCAGGCAGCCGGGATGAACAAGTGGGTCCTCTCCTTGCTACACACATGAGCACACAGGCCTACTGCATCATATCTAGAAGCACAGATTCTGAAAACTTTTTACCTGACCACATTTTTCCATCTCTTCTGTTTTGTTTTTAACACATGTTGTAAATGGAGATATTGACATCATTTTATAGGCTAAAACAACAGCTGGCTCTACAGTATCTCCCCCAGTATCTCTTCTGTAAAATGGGGTAGTGCCTTTCTTTACAGTAGTTACAAAGTTTGAATTATGTAATGTGTTATTTTAATAGCAAAGACTCCTTCCAGGTTGGGAAGAAAGGTACATTGAGACAGATTTCAGCTCATTGGGCCCTTTGATAATGCTGGCCTCCAGAGGCAGGGGAAACTGGAATAGGAGCTCCAACAATTCACAGAATAAAGGAATTCCTTATATGGACAGACTTTAAAGGGAAGGAAAATTCTGAGCTTAGAAGGGGAAGGTCTCTTAGTTTAGCAGATCATATAGATAAAATATAGGGCAGTGATTTAGGAAGTTAATACTGTTGTCCCACCCTTCCTAAGGGCTGCTACCTGCTAGGAGTTTAGCACTTTACAGAAGGTACTAGATAGGACTTAAGTGTGACTGCTCCCTTCTACAGGGGCAACCTCTGTGATCTAGCACTTGTAAGATGTGGCCTTTTTAGGTATTTAAAATACAAATGCAGCTATCTGTAAAAGAATAGATAAAAATTTTAAGAGCTTGCATATAAAAAACAGCAAAATATAAATTGAACAGAATGTCAAGTTTATACAAACACACACGTTCATTAAAATACAATGAAACTTATCTGAAAGTTGAACAATAGAAACTTTAAGTTTCTTTCATTATTGCTACTTTTTTCATAAAAACAAACTGTAATTTCTTTGAAACTTCTTTTAAATATGAGTTTACATTGTTAGATGGATTTCTTATTTCTTCTGAAGAGTTTTGAAAAAATGTAAATATCATTCAGTTCTAAGACATCGAAGACCTCAGAATTCCATGCTAAAAACACTCTTCCACTCAGAGAAGCCCTTAAATTTAGCACTGAATACAGAAGTTGGAGATGTAGTCAATGCTAAAGTTCCCATGAGTGAGGCAGATAAGACCCAAGGGTCTGTAATTGCTAGTGTCCCAGAAATTCAGAGAGAGTTGATTTCAAGAAAACACAGGTTGCTCAGTGATTCACCAAACACAGGGCAGGAGTCAAGGGCTCCAAGCCCCAGAGAGCCATGGTTGTTATAAATATGGTGAGAGAGAGACCTGGGTAGGTCCCATGGCAGATGGATCCAAATCGTAGCAGGTGAGGGGCGAATACCCCATACAGACAGAGTTTGAGTGCGGAATTTATTGAGAGTACGGTTAATGGGAGGGAAGGGAGAGACAGAGAGAGAGGGAGAGAGAGGCTTGATTCTTCAGAAGAAAAGTGGAGAAAAGAGATCGGGAGTGAATGGGCTTGTCTCTTAATGTAATGTAGCAGCCATAGGAGCCCCTGGGCTGACAAGGGTACTGCCTGGGTTCACGCTGCCAGGTGACAGGGCAGGCCAACATAGTGCCTGAATCCTAACCATGGTTGCCTGGTACCTTCTTGCCAAAAGGTGAGAAACCATGCTTAAGAACTGACTTCTCACTCGTGGTAAATGGTCAGAGGTGGAGAAGAGGGGGCTCACCAATCATGCAAGTGTTAGATGGAGGGGTTCAGCGATCCATTAGTTGGAGAAGAAAGGCTGTCATATGTGGACCAGGTTCCAGGGTCCCAGCAAGCCTCAGACTGCTGTTGGCCAGGAGAAAGTGTCAGGAGAGCCTTTCCCAGTAAGGGAACCAATGATGTAATTTATCTAAAAACACTGCAACGAGAAGTAATGCCATGCGACAAGGCTCACATAGGAGGCTTATTGGAAGAGGAGAGAGAAGGGGCAGAGGGGATAGAGAGGGGGTGCAGGGAGCAGAGACTAGTCCTTGGCATAAGTGTGGAGAGAGATGGGGGGGGGTGGAGAGACAGAAAGAAAAAGAGAAAAAGAAAGAGGTGTGATGTGGTCAAGGCATACCCTTTATAAGCGAACATAGCAAATGTGCATAGGAGGGGTTCTTAGTGGCTGTAGCCGAGGAAGCATCCTTTCAGGACCCCAAGCGCAGTCCAGTGCAGATGCCTGAATACTAACAGATTGTAGGTGGAAGGTTCTGTGGCTGGGCTGATGTCCCAGTTCTACTGCTGAGAGCCTTATCTGGTTGTAAAAGGTGACCAGTTCAGACTCTGTATCCACTATTTCTAGGAGACTGCAAGATGTGTTCTCAGAGATTCCAGGGACTTTCCACCGCAATAGGTTTCTATATCAACCACCAATTCCAGGCATCTCTCCCAATACCTCTCTCCCTCTGTCCCACCCACTTCTGATCCTTCCTGTTTCCATGCCCATCCCCCCAGTCCACCTGAAAAATCTATCCCAGAGGGGAGATGCATGTGTTGCCCCTCACCCCCACACCCCCACACTTCCACACCCCACCCCACCAGCCCTCCCTGTTACTTAACCTCTCTGGGCCTGTGGTTTGTAGCATTACCTTTTACTTAGCAGTTAATGTCCACTTACGAGTGAGTACACACCATGTTTGTCTTTCTGAGTCTGGGTTACCTCACTCAGGATGATCTTTTCTAGTTCCATTCATTTGCCTGCAAATTTCATGATGTCATTGTTTTTAACAGCTGAATAACACTCAATTGTGTAAATGTACCACATTTTCTTTATTCATTCTTCAGTTGAGGGACATCTAGGTTGTTTCTAATTTCTGGATATTATGAATAAAGCTGCAATGGAGATGGTTGAGCAAGTATCCTTGTGGTAGAATGGCACATCCTTTGGGTTAATGCCCAAGTGTATGGGTATAGCTGGGTCCTGAGATAGATCGAGTTCCAATTTTCTGAGGACTCGACATATTGATTTCCGTAGTGATTGTACAAGTTTGCACTCCTACCAGCAATAGTTCCCCTTGCTCCATGTCCTCACCAGCATGAGCTGTCACTTGTCACACTTGCTTTGTGAATCTCTCATAACCAAAAGGTTAGAGGAACACCCCTACTATGCTTCCCGCTGTTGCTCTCCATGTTACACAAAGGGAACACCCCTACTATGCTTCCCGCTGTTGCTCTCCATGTTACACAAAGGGAACACCCCTACTATGCTTCCCGCTGTTGCTCTCCATGTTACAGAAAGGGAAAGTCACACAAGAAATTCTTTATCTTCTGCTAGACTAATCTGTGCTCTCCGATAGCCTTGACTATTAATCTTCTAAGTCATGGGCACAGCACTCATTCTCTGTTTTCTAAGATACCTGGGAAGTAATGGAGAATTCCCTATGCACCTGAAGTTGAAAACTCACATTACCACAATCCACAATTTAGATTCTCCACTAACATTATGCTTTAATTTAGTTCAAATTTCTAAAATACCAATATAGTTCAATCTTGTTTCTCCACTTAAATAGTTTTAAATGTCAATGAAATTAAACTGATAGTCTCCAGCTGTACCTACTGGACTATATGTGTGCTGTATGTACAGTCTTCATTGCAATGAGGGCCACAACACCTTCAGGTCCCACCCACCAGTCTCCGGGAACATCACCAAACTCTTCCTTTTCTGTGTTGTATCCGACCTGAGTCTGCACACCTGATGACCAGTCCCTAAACCATCCAGTCACTATTTGAAAAAGACTTCCGGTCACTCTCCCCTGATGCCAGTGTGGCTCAGTTGAGAGAGGCAGGGCAGTCTGAATACTGGATTTCATCTTCCCTTCTCCTGGGGAAGGTAGAGAACAGAGTGTATCCTTGATCTTCTGACTATTGGGGAGCCATGAACATTACAGCTTCATCTGGGTTGCGTGGGGGGAGGGGAGATTTTTGCTAAGGTAGACAAACCATAAAACAAGCAAAATTATAAACTGAAGAAAGTATTGTGAAATATTGGAGAGGGGTCTGCAGAAAGGCTTATCTCACCACCAAGCCTGAGAACCTGAGTTCAATCTTTGGACCTTCATGACGGAAGGTGAGAATCAACTCCCACACATTGTCCTTTTGACCTTCACATGATGTCATGGCACATGTGTGCACACACATACACACACATGTGCATGTTCAAAATAAACAAAAGTAAAAAAAACTACAATGGAAAAAGTGAGTGGATGATCTAATTTGCATTGAGTACCTGAAAAAGACCTCTCTAAGGTCTTGTGCTGAGACCAGAAGAATGTCAATAAACTTATATGCAGTTTCTGAAGTTGGAAAAAGCTTGATGAATTCAGGAATAAAACAAAGCCAATGTGATGAAAATCCCAGAACAAAAACAGGAAGTAGCACGCAGAGTCTTATTTATGCATGTAGTTTATTTCAAGGGCCATGGGAAGTCATGAAACAGTTTGGACAGTTGGATGCTGTCATGGGATATTTTTAGATTTCTCTAATCTCTGTGCAGATAAGAGTGGGTATGGGCAAGGATGGAGACCGGAAGCATTTCAGGGGTTGTTAGTCTAGGAAGGAGAAGACAAGAGCATGGAGTAAAAGGTCTGTGGAGATAGAACTGAGAGAATGTGGAAAGGGAGTGTGAATTCAGTGCAGACAAAGGAGAACTCGCTTAGCTGGGCTACAGGAAAGACCAAAGAGAGACAAGTTGATGTTGCAGTGGTGGAACCCAGGTTTATGTGAGAAATGAGTCAAGATGTGTGGTCTGGGGTATCTGCAAAGCATCGGAGAGAAAATTTAGGGAAGTTAATCAATAAAACAAACCCCTCACATACCCAAATGGAAAATTCTAGAAAGAAACAATTTTTAAATAACTTATTACAGTGTATTGCTGCCAGTGTTCTGCTGTATTGATTGTTGCTCTTACTATCTATTTATTAATCAAACTTGGTTATATTTATATACTATGTGCAGAACAAATAGTATAAAAAACTATTGTTATCCATGATGTCCAGCATCCTCTGAGGCTTTAGAGATCTGCACCTACATATCAGATGGGACTATTCTAGAGTCTTGAACTCTAGAAAAAAAAGATTAGTATAGAAATGAAAGTTTAGAAATTACTAGCATACGGCTTTTGGGAACCTATTTCCTATACTGAGTTGAAATGAGCAGCCTTGATGCAGGGGAAGAAGCTTGGTCATGCCTCAACTTGGTGAGTCACGCTTTGTTGACGCTCATGGGAGGCCTTCCCCTTTCTGAATGGAGGTGGAGGATAAGTGGATAGGGGATAGAAGGGACATGGGGAAGGGAACATGAGGAGAGGAGGGAGGGGAAATATGATTAGGACGTAAAGTAATTGAAAATTTTTAATCAATTAAAAAAGAAATACACACAAAAAAGAAATTATTAGCATATTAAAGATATTTTAATCCCTAGAAATAAACATCATTTTTCAGAGTGACAGTGTAGAGAGAATAGTATACAAGTTCAGGAAAAACACATGTAGATGTAAGGCATCTAGAATGTATGTCCCTAGGCACCAGAAAAATCTGAGTTCACAAAGGTGAGGCACAGACATTGGCTAATCAGGGCATGTGCCATGGCACCCCCTCTATGAGTAAGACAGTTATTATTCCTTCCACTTGGTGACTGAAACTAATGTTTAGCAGGGTTGGATGAGGGGCAAAGACAGTAAGAAGGCTAGAACAGTGGTAGCTTGGAATAGTAGCTGTTGGTGTAGCATGAAATGTGACAGTCCAGCCGTACTCTGGGAGACAGCCATAGCAGTGCCTTAGCCCATTACATAAGTGTTCAGAGTGCTGTGAACGCACCCACTGTACTGTCCATGACTGAAGGTTCATCACATGCCACTAACATGATACCTAATACTTGATAATGATAGCAGTTGTTGCTATTGCCAAGCAAATGTACTATCATTCTTTTAAATATTATTCCATGAACTTGTAGAAAACCTTAATATAAAATATTTTATAGAACACCAGCAGCAACCTCATCTATCTCATGTGCGCCTGCATTAAGAGACCACGTGATTGGCCTCCACCATTAGGCTTGTGTTACACACTCTATGCTGTTCTCACAGTGGAGGAATCAGCCAGCGATGCATTTCTCAGAACGTGGCCCCATAGTTGAGCAATGAATGAGTGTATTATAGCAACTGGTACAGGTCAGTCAAATGAGGATCGGTCCCTTTATATAAGAGGCTGCAGTAAAGAAACTGCTAAAATAGCCACTCCTTTGGGGGAAAGGTTTTTACTGTAGGTAAGAGGAGGAAATACCCAAAGTCATCTGATATTTCCAGAGCAGAGAGAAAGAGAAACAGATTAGACAATCCCAGGGCTCTCTGTGAGGAAATGAGACTGTGTTGGATGAGGAAATTATGGAAGTTATAAGGAGCATGGGTGGCTGTGAGAAGGGAAGTCTGTGAGGTAGAGAGCTGGTCTGGGAGTTGGAACAGAAGGGAGACAGAAGGACAGGATGCTAGCATGGGGCCTTTGAAATCTATAGTGGGTATGTGTGAGTAGGGACTGAGGTAGCCTGGAAGCCAGCATGGACTTTGGTATGCTGATAGGCGCTTCAAATACAGGTCAACGGAAAGTCCCTTCTGCCAGAGGCAAGTGAAATGATTCCCCTTGGGGGTGGGCAAGAACCTACTTCACACATTCCTGGGCAGTGCTGATTTTTATCTAACCACTAGAAATCCTTCTGCTGTGCACACTGAGTTCATTTCAGGATATCTGGACTGCCTGAGAACTAGCAGTCCCTAATCCTGTAAGAGGAATACGGAGATGTGACTGGAGTTCCTGCAGTGGTAGGCAGAGGTGTGTTTTCATTGGTTTTGTTTTTAATTTTTTTACGGATTGTTGACAGTTTGTGTCTAATGCTGTTCAGTGAGGCAATGGGAGCAACTTGGCTATACTTAGTGGTAGAGAACTGTAGGTAGAGGGTGTTTAGCGGAAGTGAAACATACTTGTAGGTCAATACAAACAGAAGAGAGTGTTGAAGATACAGAGACCGGAGAATATCCAACAGACACAGTTTTAAAGGAAACACTATAAAGTAGCATTAAGAGCTCTTCAGAGCTCTCTAGAGAAGAGGTGGGTTCTGTGGGAGGCTGGTACATACCAGTAGGATGCAAGGTCATAGCCTTCGGGGACATCCTAGTTTCTTAAGTGGAAGCCAAGGTCACGGCCAAGGCACAACAAGCTTCTACTTGATCTTGCTTTGTAGAGTTTTATCCATTTAATCCCTTAATTTTTTTTCTTTTTTTGCTTTTCTTTTTATCTTTGTTCATTTATTTTGAATCCAAGTAGCTAAGGAAGAGGTTAGCAAGAAGTATTCAGGCATATTTGTACCACGGGGATTTTTAGTGTTTACTTAGCTTCAGAACATGGGAAGCAGACAAGCCCAGGATCAGCAGCTGAGGGAGATGGCCTGACAAGAAGGTGTGCAGACACAGAATGTATTCTAGAGCCAGAATGAGCTGTTCACTGCTGCTGAACCTAAAGAAATAGCACTGCATTGCAGATGTGGCTTCTGTTCCGCCATCACTCGGGTTGCCCTTACATTTCTCCATAGTTGTTATAATTTCCACACAGAATTTTCTATTGTTTCCATCAGGAGCCCGCTCTTTGCCTTGTAATTCCATAATTGGCCAAAACTGTGAGTTCTCTCCCACTCAGGGAAGCAGTTTCTAGACACATTTTCAGCTGAATCTAGATTTTCAGGTGTCCAGATTCAGGCTGCCTAGGTCCATTAGGATAGAAGAGGCTAGGATTCATCTGCAAATATGCAACACAACAGATTTTCCAGAGTCTGTGACAGGTTGCCTTTGAGACTCCTGAGTTTTATATTTTCATACTGAAATGATGTTTTTTTAACTACCTTTAGTTAAATAAAAGATGTAACGGAAGAGAATTATCCTAAGGAGTTGCTGTAGGCAATCCCTTTTAAATGAGGTTACACTCAACAAATGGCAACACAGGGCACAGCAATCAATACCATGAAGGAAGAAAATATATTCGACTAAAATGTACAGGTTTTCAAGATAATAGAATGACCTTATGGAACAATATATTCTTGATATGCCATGCAGTAACATATTTACAAGCAAATATAACTTGAAAGCTGTCTCTTGCATGCGCTCACACAGCTAAATGCTGAATTACGTTGTGTCCTGTGTCTCCTTTGTTTGGTGGACCATCTTCCTACTTCATCTGAGTGTAAGTTGAGTACAGGAACAGGAACCACGGTGGAGATTAAATCTCTGTGGTCACAGGTCACAGACTGAAGTGCGGATTCCACTGGGTCTGGGATTTTAATGTACGGGTTAAATTATGTAACTTGGCATTGTCACACTTGCCCTTTATACACCTTGTGGATTTTCTTCATACTTTGTGACTGAAGAACATAGCGTGATTCTTTTACCACAGGACTATAATGTCAAAGCATTGGAAAGTCATCAGGGTACGTAGGAAGAAGATGGGTCTCATTATGTATGGATTGCTTCTTCAGCAACTATTCGGTTAGAGGAGGCTAAGTTAATCCTTGATAATTTATCATGCCTTGAATCCCAGTGGATTAGTTTAGCAAAGCTCTATGTCTTCTTCATACAAATAAAGGGGAGAGTGATCACTCCTGAGAGTCATAGAGAGGACTTTAACTACCTCTGTCAAGAAATGACATGTATCTGTTTCACTTCTGCTAACCAGAACTACAGACTTGCTCTCTACCTATAAGGGCCTGAACCTGGAGTCTCCTATGGATCCAAGAAGTATAGAGGATATGGTGTGGACCAGGAGTTTCTAAAAATTTTCTTTCTGTTTTCAATATATATAATATTATGCATGTGTACAATGTATATAATAGCCCTATTTTTCTAAATGACTCAGTTGAAAACTTCAGCAAACCCAGAATCATAGATTTATATAACAGGACTGATCATGATGCTGTTATTAAGGGTCAAATTCATCAATATGATTCTACTTCAGAATTGTTTTAAGTCCCATTTTTTTAAAACAAACTGATCATGTAATTATGAAAAGTAGGACTACCAAAACTAAGAATCCCCTGAACTATACCCTTCACAGAAATCCGAGTGAAGCTTCCTTGTTACATATTAGCATTCACAGAGCAGAGGAGATGTAGGGAACAAAATGGAGATGGTTTGGGCAAAGAAGTTAGATTCGTGGCAAGATGATTTCAGAGTTCTGCAGTATCATTTCTCCTTCTCCTTCTTGTTTCCTCTTCTCCTATTTTTCTCCTTAGCACCTGTTATTCAACTTTACTATATGCCACAGATTTCCCAACACCAAGGAGACTTTCATAAACAATGTAGTCTTTGTCCTGTATTAGGGTATGCTATGGCAGACAAACTCTAATTCTCAGTGACTTAGCACAAACATTTGCTGATAAGTCCTGCACAGTTCAAAATGTCTGTTTTCAAGAAGTGGAAAGATATTGTCTCTGCGATTTAGGGACAGGATCCCTCATTTGTGTAGCTCCAAGAATTAAACCTGTAGTTTCCAAAGTGCTTATCTACAGCAAGGCAGCAAGGGAGAAAACTTCTTGGGGCCGTCTATGGAGATGTCCACAGCCTGGCCTAGCAGCGTTATATGTCCTTCTCACGTCAAGACTTGGGCTAAGACCAGAGTAGCAGAGATCTGATGGGCCAGAGAGAAGCAAACCAGAGGAATTCTCTTCTGGTTTAGAAAATCAGAAACCAAACTTTTGCTCAACAAGTAATATTGAGAGCCATTTCTTCCAGACAATGTCCCAGGAATTAATGATACTGTTAATGATAGAATAAAACAAACTCCCATCTTTGCAGAACTAATGACTAGGTTTAAAATGTCTTTTGTAGGTTAATGTTACCAACCAACTTTCAGGCCTGTGCCCTTAAGAAAACATTGTATATATGCATAATGTTATACAATGTTGCAGATAATGTTTATTAAAGAACTAATTGGAAGCAATGTTCATCTATAGTAAAAGATAGGCATATATTATGTATTTATTCATTGATAATATATAGCAGATAAACTGAAAAAATAAGCTACTAGTATCAAAATGAATAAACGTCATGTCTGTGTAAAGTTGCATGTGCTAGTGATTCTATCATTCAGAAGGCAGAGGCAGGATGATCATGAGTTTAAGGCTAGTCTGGGCTTCCTAGCAAGTTCAAGATCAGCCAGAGCTACATAGCAAGATCACTTATTTAAAATATCATCATTATCATAAAGAGAAAAATGTCAAAAGCATGATGTTGTATGGGAAAAAGCTACTTCTAGACTTGGGCTACATTTAAATACATCTGAAAAACAATACAGTGTATTATTTATGGATGCAAATATATATAAAAAAGTTTTAATGCACTGCAGGGGCCAACTAGGAAAACACTTCAGTGAATCAGTGTCTTTGCTAAATAATCACGAGGACCTGAGTTTAGATCTACAGCACCCACATAAAAGGGCAGTCATGGCCACTTGTGCCTGTTAGCTTGGTGCTGGGAGGGAAGGGAGCAGGAAAATCACAGGGGTTTGCTGGCTGCCAGCCCAGCCCCAGGTTATGTGACAGGCTGGGTCAATAGAACAATAAAGCAAAGAGTGACAGAGCAGGGCATTTCACAAGCTCCGTTGGCCTGCATACCTATATATGCATACACCACAAACACAGACAGCCTTCACTCATGCATGAGCACACACACACATGCATGCATACACATGTACATGCACACACTCTCTCTCTCTCTCTCTCTGTCTCTGTCTCTCTCTCTCTCTCTCTCTGTCTCTCTCTCTCTTATTTGCATGGTAAAATGCATATACATTCAGATTATTTTTCTCCAGAAGAAAGCAATAGAGAGAAATGGGTGGGGGAGGTATAGAGAACATGGGTCGGATCATAAAGAAGTATGATTTCTCAGAGAAGTTTGAAATAACAGTTGATTAGTTAAACTAGATGCATGTATTCAGGAGTTTAATGCATCATACTCTATTTTGTTATTACATCTGAAGTGGTTTTGGTTCCCTCCAGCTGGAATCATCTCTCCCTAGCTCCATCTCATTCCATCCTATCCCCAGCACACATCCTGCACAGATGCTAACTAAGTCCCTTGGCTACCAGTTAGAACCAGAGGAGGCCTTGTCCCTTCTTTCCCCATCAGTGAAGCATGAAAAGCGGTTTGAAAAGGGTGATAGTGGGAAGGAGCAGAGTGTTAGTCTCCCAACCAGGAAGGCAGTAGGAAGCAAGAAGGTGTTCATAGAGTTCACCTTGCCTGCTGGTGTCTGAAGATTGTCTCCTAGCAGAATGTTGTTGCCTTTGTCATCTGGAATTCAGCTCGTTGGACCCTCCACCACCTCTTCTGACATAAAAAAAAAGGTATTAATTTTATTAGGTTCAAGAGAATCTAAAACACTTGCACTTTTGAGACTTTGCGGGGGCAATGCATGTGCTGGAACTTTATAGAACCGGGTTGTTCTTGGAATATTTATCTTTTGTTAGGACAGATGTCAAGCCCTCTGAGTCATCTTGAACCAACAGGCTGATTCTTGTATTCGAAAAGCATTTCTAATTGTACATATTTGATTGTCTAATCTCTAGCATATGATTGTGTACACTGGAGAGCCAAACTTTCTCCTTGAACTGAACAATAATAGTTCACAGAAAGGAGGTAAATTTGTATCCCCTGTGAATTTCCCAGCTGCACACAAATAAGTACTCAAGGCCAAGATGAGCTTTGGCTCAAGGTGCCTCTGAGCAGAACAGTGTCTTCAGAGGCCATAGTTTCTCTGCTCTGTGCTGTGGGTATTGTTTATTTTATTACAAATCTTTTTACCTCCTCATTTTTTGTCTCTTCATTTTATAACACAACTGGCCTTGAAACCAATGCCTTGGCGATTTTCTCATTGGATCTTACTTTTTCCTATTCCGTTTTACAAAAGAAAAAGAACTTGGATGTTTATGTCTATGCATTGCACTGTGTGTTTGTTTGTGGATAGATGTGTTTGTCTGTGAATATGTATGTTTGTGTGTATAGGTGTGTATGATGGGGTTGGGAGGGATAATTCTGTCTTCTTAGTCTGAGTTCCTGAAACATCATTCATCTTTGCTTGCTCATAATACCTATTCAGCCATTGAAATGTGCTGTTCAGCCATTTCCCATGCTTACGTCACTCGCTCAGGCCTTCCTAACGGACATGAACACTTGGCTTGTGATTTCATTCTTTTTGAATTCCAGCAATAGTCTGTCCATCATCTAATTACTTCAAGACAGTGACCCCTGTGGAGATTACCCCTAAATTGGGTTCTGTGGTTGGAACCCTGGCTCCAAGTTGGTCATCTCTCATATGTCCTTCATCTGATACAAGCAGTGAGCATTTAATTTCCACTGAGAACTGACATGAGCAAGGCATTTACCAGGAAGCGGGTACAGTCTGGCTTCTCCATTATCGGAAGGCATTCAAGTCTGTGCTCAGGCACATGCTCTTCCCCAGTAGGGCTGGGTTTGAGTCCCAGAGCACTTGATAAACTCACGTAGATCTTTCTGGGATCATGTCCTGACTTTCTTCCATCAGCAAGGTCCTAGCAACTGGAGTCTCCCTCTTTGCCCAGACAGTCAGTACCCCTGAACTCCTCCACAATCCTGGGCTCCTCATTTAGGTGTACTGAAACCTGCCTCTGCCCATTCTTCAAGCTCTGGATTTAAGTAGGAAAGCACTCTTGGAGGAATTCCAGTAAATATATTTATGTCAAGTCAATTCTCAGCTCTTGGCACTTGCTTTTATGACTTCCTGTGTATTTCTAATGAACATTCTGGCATTCTTACAAAAGTGGCCTTTCTAGACCATCTCTTCTTTCTTCAAGATCAATTTATTTATTTGAGACAGGTTCTCACTTTGTAGCCCAGGTTGTTCCTCAAATTCAGTATTTATCCAGGGATGGCAACAAATTCCTTTTCATTCTTTCTTCTACTTCAGGACCTTTCCAAGGAAGGCTGAATGTTGGGAGTGCCCAGTACAACGTTCCTCTTCCCATTTCTTGTCATCTTTATCTATTCTTATTCTTCCCTCTGTTTTTCTTGTTTTGCTGTAGCACTAGATGAAGTTTTCCTGGTCGTTCCTAGAGTTAACCCATTTACCGGTCATCTATATTTCTTTGCATTTGAGCTAGGAAGTCCTTTAAACTATTATTTTAGGTGAGTGTTCTGTGTCTTTACCTTTTAGTAAGTACATACCCACGCTGTGTGAGTACTTTGGATATAATGATGAATAAATAAAACACAGCTCTTATGCAGGGAAGATGGTAGTGCGATACTGACTTGATTGTGCGGTAAATCAACATGACATAACAAATAGTTCTGCAGGCCCTCACCGGAAGGAGCAATTACTCTGATTGGAGATTCATTTCCTCTGCCCTTCCTAAGACAGTTTCTCCACTCCAGCAGCAGAATAAATAAAAGGGATGAAATTTATGCAAGTACTCTCATCTTCTTAATCTGATCACCCATACAGGAAAGACTGCATGTGTGCCAAGTGTGTTGCAGCACTATGTTGGGTGGTGGATAGCTGGTGGGCAAAGCCAGGTGATCACTAGGTTCATGGATAACTGAACTGACAAGCGTTTCTCATACAGATAAGTGTGAGTTGTATCATGTGCCATGGTGAAGCAGTGATGGGCCATACAAGAGTGCGCAGTAAGGTATTTGCACTGGTTCCACAAGCAGGGACACCTTCTCTACATGGGACAATGAAACTGAGAACTGAAGGGTGGGCGTTGGCTACCAAGGCAAAAATAGGAAGGGAAGAATAACCTAGAGGAAATACACCCCCATAGGAAGCCCGGTCTGTGTGGAACTTTATAGAGGAAGGAGCCAGATAAGGACATGAGCCTGGCAGCAGGCCTGCAAGGGGAGCCAGTGGGGTAGGAGGCTAGGCACATGCAGATCAAGCAGAGCTATCCCAGACGAAATGTTCTCAAGAATGGCTTAAGAAGATGCTTCGATTTATATCTAAGACCCATGGAGACACCGAAGATCTGCTCAGACGTCTGTGAGAGAGACGTTTGGGCAGAAGACCCTCTAGCAGCGGTGTGAGGAATGCTGAGAGGGATCTGAGGGAATTGTGGGAGGCTGGAAGAGCCCTGACCTCAGAATCACCAGTCAGGAACCCAGAGATCTTGAACAAAGTCCCAAGCCTTGGTATCCTTTTCAGAACATCAAGACAATGGAAAGATTATTTATGACAAACAAATCATGGTCCACAGAAGTATCATCCAATTTTCTTTTGTTTCTAACCCCCAATCCTTTATAAGTAGGTGGCCTTGTCAGTGACACATGTAGATTATGGAGCCTGTCCAATATTTTCTTCTCAGAGAAGCTACTTGGGCATACTTCAAAGCCTTAGAAGTGGCTGTGTCACCTAATGTTGAGCCTTTTATTTCTTCTCATTTGAAAATTACAGTCTTCCAACACTAACTCAACAGAGCTGACATGGAGTCCTAGTAAGTAATGAGCCCCCGAAGCTAAGAGCTAGTACAGACTCGATCAAGAGTAGATTAGCATGTCAGGACAAAGTGTTGTTTGAAAGTCTTGGCTCATTCCAGATGTTCACCTTCCTGGTAGGTACTGGCTGCAACTGGAATTTTAATGGCTACATTCCTTCCCTTGTAATAGGTTTTTTTTTAAAAGTACTATTAATGGTAAATAGTCAATTAACAGGTTAAGCTGATACATGTCAGAGACGGGGTTCAAAAGCAGGGTGCTTTCCTTTGGAGCAGTAGTTCTCATGTTGTGGTGACTCCATCCATAAAATTATTTTCATTGCTACTTCATAACAGTAATTTTGCTACTGTTATGAAACATAATGTAGATATCTTTCTTATATGCAGGATGTCTGATATGGGACCTCCACAAAAGGGTCATTCAACCCTCAAAAGGGGTCATGACTCACAGGTTGAAAATGGCTGCCCTCTTGTCTGTGTGTAAGACTACAGTGGTGGGAGAGACTTTCCTCTCTTCTGGGAAAAGATCACCTCATTTTAGAAACTTTTAGAGAGTAAATTGTGCCCCTGCCAATTCATGATACTACCCAGCTAATACCACAAAATATAAAGTATTTGAAGATGAGGCGTGTTAAGAGGTAAGGGAGGTATAAGGTCCCCAGGGAGAACACTAACACAGAGTGTCTGAGGTTACAGGGAGCACAACACTGAGGACGCTATGGCAGGATGATCAGGAGTCAGAGGGTAGCCTGGGCTACATAGGTAGGTTCCAGGCCAGCAAGTGTGACCCTGATGTGACACAAGGGCACAGCCATTGGCAATCCAAGTAAAGACGTCCCAAGAAACCAAGCCTGCTGACACTTGCAGCCTACAGAGCCATGAGAACAAGAATTACTCTTGCTAAGATTCCCTGACTGTTGTTTCCCCCTTTAGCAGCCTAAGGGAAACACAGGATCTTACATAGCAGTCCCAAATTTATGTGAAATGAGACCTGAGTGTGCTTCCAGTGATGGCTTTCTTTATTTTGTGAATGAATCTACTCAGAGATTCATAATCAAGTTATATCCCTCTGGCTTTCAGCTCCACATTTTACAGTTCTATGCTTATTGGCCACTTGCGGGATTTGGAGCCTCATTCTCACTTCATAAGCTAGCACATGGGCAGTTAAACTTCTCAGAGAACTTAAACTATTCATTCTGCAGCTTCAGTGTTTTTCTGCTCCTTTACCATCTATCTTTGCAAGCTACATGCTCAAGGCTGCAACCATTTCTTCAGAAATCTTACTTGCAAAGGTATAGGCTTTACATGGGGAAACAAAGTGCACTCTGCTCTCATAAAAGATCCTATAAAAGTGTCTCCAGGTGCTCTTCTGTTCCAGGTAATAGATCTGCCAAGGCTATACGCCCTGGAGGAGTGTGAGGCTGCATCTCTTTAAAGAGCCTCAGAGGCTGGCTCCATTGTCCCACCAGGCTCTCTGGCTTTCAGGTTCATTTAAGTCCCACGGGGACGCCAGCAAGCCCAGTGGTCTCACTCTGGCTGCCACTTCTGACAGAGACTTCTGCAGAATGAATCAGAAGCTGTCTGCCCTGGGTCTTTGAAGTCTTTGAATGTGCCTACTGCTTGTTTTTAAATTTGGGCAAGCCAGGGCTACTGCATAACCAAAGACAAAAAGCAGATTTGCATAGTGCTTCATTTTTCAATAGTCTAATAAAAAAAAAAACAATTAGTGGCCAAACTTGACTGTGAAGGAAGCCTACCAACTCAAGGCATCAGTCATAGGACATGGTGCTATGCCAGCTTCTGCCCAGAGTGCAAGGATCTCAGAATTCTCTTGCTAACATATACTTGTTCTTAAGGAACAGAGGGACAGATCTTGATGGTTAATCATATTACTCAACATATTGCTCCTGAGAACTTCCTTGTTCCAGGAGTTATGCAAGGTCCTGGAGAAGAGCAATGACTTGACAGCTTGGGCTCTGCCCTGAGGGCTCAACAGTGTAACTCAGGAGGAGCAAAAGCTGTTTTTTCTCTGGCCCACTGCTCAGACTTTTCACTCTCTTTTTTTTTTCTTTTTTTTTAAAATTTATTTATTTATTAAGGATTTCTGCCTCCTCCCCGCCACCGCCTCCCATTTCCCTCCCCCTCCCCCGATCAAGTCCCTCTCCCTCATCAGCTTGAAGAGCAATCAGGGTTCCCTGACCTGTGGGAAGTCCAAGGACCGCCCACCTCCATCCAGGTTTAGTAAGTTGAGCATCCAAACTGCCTAGGCTCCCCCAAAGCCAGTATGTGCAGTAGGATCAAAAACCCATTGCCATTGTTCTTGAGTTCTCAGTAGTCCTCCTTGTCTGCTATGTAAGTCCGGTTTTATCGTCCATTCATTTGCTCCCTGCACACTCTTACCTCCCAGGGCTCATATACTGCAAAGGAAGAAAGGTGATGCTTAACCCAGGCCAGGAATCCCCAGTAGGGGAGTTTTATCATGTAAATAATATTGATATTTGCCTCTAGCGGATCCTCCACTTCAGGGATGCCCAGTCCCTGTGTGTGGTGATGTCTGTGTTCTGAACCAGCTCTGCTGTACTCTGGAGGGCCTGTGAAACTTCTCCAGAGTTCAGGGAGCTGCCAAGGTTGAGCAGCCGTCTCAAGGCTCGCAAAATCAGCAGTGAAGTTTGCCATTAGCTAAGCAGAAGCTGACCGCCACTGAGTTTCTCTCTCTGCTTATGTTCTTAAGTACCTTGTCTACTCAAGCACCTAGCTTAGTTTCTGCTTCCTGCAGAGATTTATGACCCCATATCCATAGGAATAAAAGTCCTGCTGGCAGTCAGCCCCAGAGAGGCAGTGGGGTTTGCAGAGAATCACTGAAAAAATGTAATTGCTGGCAGCTGTTAGCCCTGGGGCTGTCAGCCATAAAATTTAACCCTTAATTATCCAGGTATTATACAGCAGAGACCTCTCTTGATCTAAGACAAGTGTGCACGGTAGTCCTGTAATGGAGGACTGTGTGCCTGTCATTATTACCCATTTGTAATAAGTCTTTGCTTTTTGTTGCAGGAGTAGTCACACATTTCCCTTGCTCAGACTTGAAAGACGGTGAGTGCTGGTATTCAATACTGCTCATCCACATTGATGGGCTTTCTTTGAAACTTCTTTTGTTAGCTTCAACAAAACCTCATCAGCTCTTACTGAGCAGTTAGCATCGGAAGCTTTATGCAGTAATCCAGCATTGCATCAAACTTGGAAGAAAAGACAGCTTGGCTTGCCTTGAAAACTCAAGGCAAGGTTATATTGTACTGGGGCATTTCAACAGGCAGAACAAAAGGACGAAGTGCGCAATGCCAAGATTGAGTAAGAGTATGCAGAGCTCTTTGTCGAGTCTGACCTCAGCCAGAGAACATAATGTATTTGTTCAGTGAATAAGAGAAAGTCCAAGAAAGGAAATTACTCAATGCTAAAATGGTGGATAAATGAAGATCTCCATCAAACCTAAGCCAATAACGTCAAGTTTTCTCATCCCTATACAATGCAATGTTCTTATCTCCTATGAGGTCATTACAATCAGAGTTTACTTAGTGAACCAAACTTCAAACTCATTTCAACTGTAACAATCTGTTACAGACATGGCAAAAGCAATGATGCAATGATGCCTATGGGTTAAAGGAAAACATTCAGACTCTAGTACTGGTTAAACTAAGGTAGGCTTGCTGGAAAGAAGCCTAGTGGTTAAAATCATTTATTGCTTTTGCAAAGAAGTTGTATTTGTGTCCCGCACCCATATAAGGTGGCTCAGAGCCCCCTGTTACCCCAGTTCCAGGCGATCCAATGCTCTTGGTGCACATAACTTAATGAAGGCACACAAAATCTCTCTCTCTCTCTCTCTCTCTCTCTCTCTCTCTCTCTTTCTCTCTCTCTGCAAAAGAAACAAACAAACAAAAAAGGTTAAACCTAGCAAGCCTTGAATTCGAATGAGACTAGCACGACCTGGCTGACAGATAAGGTGAGTATGCAATGCTATGGCACGTACCCAGCATCACACACAGTGCTGGCATCCAGAAGGTGTCCAGCTAAGCTTCACGCCCCCTCCCAGACCCCAGAGCTGGTTAACTTTTGGTGAGATCAGTAGCAGTTTTTGTTTGATATCTCTATTTCTAGGATTTTCTTCCCTTTTTATTGGAGAAAAGTATTATTGAGGCGTGAATTATTGCCTTTCTCTTGTTCTGTACAGAGATGTGATCTTTGTCAGTCCTAGAAAACAGCTACTTAGAACTGCTGCTTTCAAGAGCTCTGTGCTGTTGCTTGGAAACAGCTTTTGTATGTCCTGGAAAGAACCTTGGCTGAATTCAAGGGACTTTGGCTACTGTTTTTTCTCAACTGCATCAAGAGTCCTGATGAATGGAAAGTAAGATTTAAGAGGGATATAGGGATACCCAGGGCCGTCAGTCAAAAATTTCCATTGTGCATGATTCTTGTGTGTTTGTACGTGGCATATACATGCGTATGCACATATGTGCACCTGTGCATGCACATGAAGACACCAGAGTAAGATGTCAGGTGCCTTCCTCTACTGCTTGACCTTATTCCTTTGAGACAAGGCTTTCTCATTGAGGCCGAGATCACTGTTATTTATTTTTTTTTACTTGCTTTTGTTTTTACTGTTTTAGTTTTTGGTCGCAAAAGCCCCAGTGACACCCCTGTTTTCATCCTTATCCTTATCCCCAACAATGGGGTGAAAGTCACATGCAGCCATGCCCAGGTTCTCACCTGACTGCTGGGTATCCAAACTCAGGGGTACTTTCACCTACTGAGCCATTCCTGTTAAGCCCCATTCTGCTGTGAATCTTAATTGTATTCATCAGCTCCTTAAAATTTTCTCCCTGTCACCTGTAAGAAATAAAGTCACTTCTTCACAATGACATTTTAAGCTGTTTACAATTTGGAACTTCTTTCCTTGGAATATACATGTCTATTATGTGACCTTCCTGATCCCTGCATCCCAATCCTATTCATCCCTGAAGAACCTTGTCTCTGAAGGTTTTCAGTACCACAGAGCAAAGTTCTAACGATGCCTTTGTGGGTCTTTCACTGTCACAGCCATTTTCATATTTTATCTTCATCTCTTTGGCTTCAGTAGACAGAAAGAAAGCCCCAGCAGTGGTTCTCAACCTATGGGTCACAGCCTCTTTTGCACAAACTTCTCTCTCCAAAAAATATTTGCATTACAATTCATAACAGTAGCAACATTACAGTTATGAAGTAGCAATAAAAATAATTTTTTGGATGGGGGTCATCACAACTTGGGCAATTGTGTTAAAGGGTCACAGCATTGAGAAGTATTGTCCTAGAGACTGAGACCCGGACACTAAGGTTTTGCTTGACTAGATTAAAGACTATAGAATAAGTTAATGAAGAACAGAAATGACAGGCAGTGGTGGTACATGCTTTTAATCCCAGTACTCAGGAGGCAGAGGTAGTTGGATCTGAGTTCAATGCCAGCCTGGTTTATAGAGTAAGTTTCAGGATAGTCTGGGCTACACAGAGAAACCTTGTCTTGAAAAACAAACAAGCAAGCAAAACAGAAGGTAATTTATATTCATTTAACTGATACATTGGGGCTGGAGACATGGTTTAATGGTTAAGAATATGTACTGCTCTTTCAGAGGACCTGGGTTCGGTGCCCAGCACCTACATAGTGGCTCACAATCATCTGTAACTCCAGCTCCAGGGGATCCAAAGTCTGCTTTTAACTTTTGTGAGTTCTTATACAAATATGGCCCCCATATATACATTCAAGCAAAACATTCATACATATAAAATAAATAAATCTTACAAAATAACTACTGCAGATAAGGGACTGTATTAGAAACATTCTAGAATATAATCTATATAATCTTATGTAAGATAATCAACAACTAAGTCATGATTAACACATTTACAGGCTAGTAAGTGCGTTTCAGGGTAGAATGACTCCTTTAGACTCATTAAGGCTGAGCTTACCTCTGCATCCTCTGTGATGTTCAGATACCAGGCTCTCAGTATCAATCCCAGCAACTCCAGAGAAGGCAAATGATACAACTGAAGATATAGTTGTCGTTAGTGAGTAATGTGAACTTAAGAAAGATAAGGAGAAGCAGCTAGGAGATTGTGCAATAATTGCGTTGTGAGGTGATGAGGGCAAGGTGGGAATAATAAATAGAAAATCAATAAAATGTAATGGGCATTGGCTAGGAGGTGAAGATGGGAGAGGAACACAAAGGAAAGCAGATTCGTAGATGCCATCCATACAGCCCAGGGCGTGCTTGCTTCTGGATGTGTTTGAATCAGGGTTGGCTAGTGGCTCTGAGACCTACTAATTAAGAGTAGGGCACAGTCCTGAGACAGGATTTCCTCAACAACATAGTGGCTCTGGTTTTGTCACTGGACCTATGACCCAGAAGCATGTTGAACAAAAAACAAAAAGATTTCGGGTCTTACAGTGAAATCATGTGTGGTTAACATCTGTTTGAAATAAATACATAATACAATGTGTGACCACAGTATTTCCACCCATAATTATGCATCTAAGAGGAATCTACAGAAATAAAAGATTGGACCCCAACCTGTTGGTTTCTTTACCAGACAAATCCATCAAGTGTATCAGGGATATTGGCAACTGTATAGACAAACAGCACCTCAGTTCCACAAAAACACTGATATGGGGGGGGCTATTAACAAGCTCTTATGGAAAGATATCACAATGCACAGAAAATTGGTGGGTAAGGATCATATGCGTCTACACATGAGTGTCATGTGTGGATTTGTTTGGGGTGTCTATTCAGATGGACTCCATAATACCTTTTTCACTGAGCATCTGGAAGGAAAGTATCTCTCTGCAGGATGTAACCCTAGAAGATAGGGCAGCTGGGAAATCACTTCGGAATTTGAAACCACGATGGGAGCAGGCAGAGGCTATGGGGTAAATGTCATATATGCAACGTCGGGATCTAAAATGCTTTCCTTCTCTTCTGTGTGCATGTTAGTCAAGCCACATGTTCCTTCATCTGTTTCTCATTCGTTTGTTTTGTTCCATTTAAATACACACACACACACACACACACACACACACACACACACACACACACACACACAACTAAGCAGTCTAATGAAGGGAAATTCTGTCTTCTCTTGAAGTTTCTTTGATGATGAGATTCACAGAAAACCCCGAATTTACAAAATAAATACAAGTTAGAGTTCTCACTGGAATTTAAAACAAAATGCAGTTCTGATTGTCCCCTTGTGTCAGTGTTTCCCTTCAAGTACGTTCCCTCGTTCTTGTGATCCTCCTTGTTAAACCACATAGGAAAACCGCAGTCTTGAAACAGGAATAGCTTTCAGAGTTGGGGTCCTTTTTAACAAGAAAAAATAATCCATCAGAAAACTCCTGCTGACAATATCCAGATATTCTGGTTTAGAGTGTTGGGATGGACCCTTACTCTAGTCTTACCCATTGAAAAGACATAGGGCCCTAAGCTTTTTTAAACCATATGGTCATTAAGCAGTCTATATGAATAATCCAGGTTAGTTCATAAGGTGTAACATTCCCCCAAAGTATTAGTTTTTCCAGCAGCCATCTTTTCAAAGTGAAGCAGCACAGAAAAAAAATATAACATTGTACATTCTGAACTGACTTTTATGTACAGTTCTACTTGGATTTTTTTATACACATATTTCTTCATGCTTGTTCCCACATAGTCTCTCACTTGATCTTCAAGGATTTGTATCTTTTTTTATGATGAAGACTCAACAGAATCTGATCCTGAGTAGACAACTGAAATAAATGTCACATGATAGACACCTTTTATATGGCAGCACATCTTATCACATTCAGAACATATACACAAATACCATAGTAAATTCACTTGACGTGCTCTGTTCCACTTTGTCTATTCCTGACGTCTAGTATTTCCCACTTTGCTTCAGAGCTAGAAGACATAGTAAGCCAAATAGGGGGTAGAGAAGGTAATTTTTACATAAAAAGATCAACCCTCACATTGTCTCTCAGTCTATGATAATAAAAATCCTAGGTAGCCCAAGAATAACTCATAGGCCTCATTCCTGATTTTGCTCCCTTTTCTGGAAGACCACCAGATAGAGGATATATTACTTCACAAATTAGCTTATGAAGCAAGTTCGTTACTTATATTATCAATAATATTCTAGTCGATACCCCCATCACCTCTTAGCAGGTTGACTCCAGTTCATTATGAATCTTAACAGGTGTTCTTACTAGTTCTTCTTTTCCACAGCACCAGAGATATATTCTCCACACTGCAGCACGCGATTGTCTTAAAATGGTAGATTTGTGGGATCTAAAGAGAAACCAGAGCACAAACCATCTTCTAACAATGAGATAAAGCGGAGTTAGAAGCTTCTAAGATATATTCTATTACACATAAACTCTAAAGGGGTTGGATGTCTAAGCCCAGTGGCCTTCTAACCTGCTAGTCCCCTTCTTAAGGACTCTTTCAATCACATGGCTCTTCTTGTCCTTCCAGCATGCTGGGCCATTTCTGTAACACAACCTTTGTCCAAGCTCCCTCTGGTTGACAGGCTGTTCCCTTGTGTCCCTGTCTCATGTTCTCTTCTTTTATGGCCACGTTCAAGTAAGATGAGTCCCGTCCCCCATTTGGTTACTCACAAACCCTGACTATTTCATCCTTCTCTAGAGATCACAGTGTCCCATTTGATGATACTTGGGGTCTCACAAACCAACACTTTCTTCCTCAGGTCCGACCCACCAGCATAGAAACCACTAACATGCTGTGGCCCTTAAGATTTCACTTTCTTTACTCATCATTAAGGTCTTCAAAGGCTCAGGGATTAAAAGATCTTTTAAAATCAAGGAATGGAGAACCAATAAGGACTGCAAGAACCCCTTGGTTGTTTAGGATGATTTTAAGGACAGGTAAACTCTGTGTAAAGGAGGAAGGGCTGAGCACAGATGGTGCTAAAAAGAAGATGTGGCTCTTGAAGACACTCATGAAGGCAAATTTATCTTCCTTCACATCCTTGGCTTCATCTGGCTCTAGGTGAGGACTGGAGTATCATCCCCCCACTTCAAAAACAAGCCTAGGTCTGACCATTTACTCACCACTAGAAATCACTTCATTTATGGGACTTAAATAGTCAACACCCATTTAAAAAGACCTACCCATGACAAACGTGTCAGCTCGCACCTGTAATTCCAGCTCTCACATGGCTGAAGCAGTATCTTGCCTTGAGTTTGAGGCCAACTTGTGCTGCTACATAGTGAGTTCCAGGTCAGCTGGGATCCAGGAAGGGATTCTGTTTCTAAATAAATACAGAGGCCCAAGGTTCATGATATTTACAGTTAGCCAAGAGCACCACAGTTTGCCAGTGTGTAAGACTTCTAGATTCCAGCCAAATAATCCCACACAATCCGGGTGGAGTCTGGCTCCAGTCAATCAAACCCCAGAACCCTGAGCGTGATTAAATACACTGCACTTTTTTTTTCACTTACAAATACATCTGTGTTAAAATTCAGGGAATTGGCCTAGAAGATTTCTGAGGATTTTCCCACTTTGGGTTACATGGCATTAGCTGAGCTTCAACACTCTTAGAGACACAAGAAGTCACGGGTGGGCAGCAGGTAGAAAAGGAGCAGTGGTGGCTGCAAAATGTGCACCTAGGACAGGCTTAGGGACAATCTATGCGGAGGAGAGGCTGGCAGCTTGTCATAGTGCCCCATCTGCATGGTGAGTGGAGTTCCTTTTCTCTTTTTCCTTTTTTCAAGACAGGGCTTCTCTATGTAAACTTCCTTGGCTGTCCCGAAGTGAGGGGTTGTTTTTAGTTCTAATCAATAAACCTTACACAGAGCTTGGGAGGCTGACAATATTTTGAAGGTGATCTACAACACACAGGAAATCTCTTGTGTAATTTCTGGAAAAAGTTCCAGGTGGATAGTGTAGTTTATTCCTCTAGTTCTATACCCCCAACAATCTCTAGAACTTTCTTTCAGCATTATAAAACTAAAGATTACATCTCTAGCATTGGAGCATTATAATGGCCATTAAAGCATGTGTGTGTGTGTGTGTGTGTGTGTGTGTGTGTGTGTAAGTCTTGTGATAAAAGCCTCAAAGTAGTCTTAGCTACTTGGAAGGCTGAGGTAGGATGACCAAAGAATGACCAAAAGTTCCAGGCCAGTCTGTGCAACTTAGTGAGACACTATCTAAGAATAAAAAAGGAAAGGATTGCTGGAAATATAGCTCAGTACTACAACTCTTGTCCAGTATGTGTAAAGTCTTGGGTTCTATCCCTAATCCTGCTGAAGTGTCATAGGAAACATCGATTATCACTATATTAGTTTTCTCTTTTGTTTAGCTATGTAATGTTTGCTAAGATTTGGTCAAGGAATAGACTGGATGATTGATTATTTATTTGTTTGTAGGGTCTCTCTATCTTGCCCACATTGGCCTTGAATCTCTGGACACAAAGGATCTACCTCTCATCTTGCAAATATCTAGGAAGCACAAGTCACTGCCAAGTTGTTAAATTTTTTAGAAGACAGTTATTGTTTAAATGTCCTACCAGTCATGTATTTGAACATTTGTGTTCCAGTTGGTGGCATAGCCATGTAACCTTTAGGAGGTAGTGCCTTGGTGGGGGAAGTATGTCACTGGTGGCTGGCTTTGAGAGTGCACAGCCTAGCCCTGATTCTTGTGTGCTAATAGAACCAGCAATCTCCCTGTTTCTGCCAGCACCATTCTCTTCCAAAATGCACTGTACCCTTCTGGAACTCTAAGATAAAATGCATTCTTTAAGCTGCTTTTAGTCATGGTATTTTTATCACTGCAATAAAAAACCTAACTAAGACACCAGTACAGGAAACAATAACAACAACAAAAAACTTCCTAATGCAAAAATGAGATTATTACCAGTAATATCAAGTAAATTGGTCTCTTCTGACAATCAACAGGTCACCACTTGTGATAGCTACATTAGAAGCAATTTTTAACACTGGGTATCTATTAATAGTAGTAACAGTACTTTATCAACAATTAATTAAACACATCTATTTTAATTGGTTGCCATGGTAGTGAATGGAGATACAGAGAAATGTTTACATTTATCAAATTTATTCTTAGCTCTTGAAACACAATTCATGTTAGGTAGTAAGTTATTATTATGCAGTGCAACAAGGTGGTTAGAATGATATGTCTGTGTTAGTAAGAAAAAGATATGCAAATATAGATAAACGTTTTGGGTACCAGCTGCTCAAGATGGCTCCAACTTGGTTAGCTGAAATGGTGTACTTTTAACAACGTTCTGGCCAGATCTCCAAATAAGAAGCTCAGAAAAACCCAACCAAATACTCAGAGACTATTTGCAATTATATCAGACAGTAATCTTGGAACTTAACCATCATTTTACTTTCACAGGATCCCATAGAAAGAACATCGCCAACATGACAGCTGGAAGTAATTCTAGAAGACCACGTCCCCTGTCTTAACAAAGTTTGTCCTCAGGGTTAGGGACATCATTTAGGGGTTGATTATAATTGGTATAGGGTTGGGGGTTGGGGGAAAATTTTATAGGCTCAGGATCTCTTTGGAAAAAAAGAGAAAATTGAATTGGATAATAGATTAGTATGAGCTTATTCACACTAATAATAATAGTGAGTAATAGGGTGAATATTTGTGAGTTATTATTTATAGACATTTACATTGCTATAGATTCTTGTATATTGATACAAACTTAAATTATATTGAATATTGTATGCAATCATGCTTCTACCTCTGCTTAAAACATTTTTATATATTGATATATATTTATCATATTGCAATGTACATTTCAACCTCTGATCAAGATACTTATACATTGTTTACATTTTGAAGTCATTGTTCTCACTTGTTGCACATTTGTTTATTGTATAAATAAATTTATATTTATTTATATTCTATATATGAATATTCTAATATGAATTCTTAGTCTTTAAGTTATATAGGTATTAAGAATTATAGATCAATAGTCATCTAGGTTTTTCACACTTATAGTTAGGCTAATCAGTTTCTTTAGACACATAGAGATTATATTCTGCATAGATAGGTAATCTTCAACCACTTCAAAGAGCTGTAGAATGTGGCATTTAAATAATTTAGGGTTCTGTTGAAGTGATACACGATTGCTCCTGGCAGCACTGATCTATTCCCGAGAAAATGTTGAGCACTGAAGACACTCCACTTGGAGCTTGTTTTCTTCTTGGCAAAATTGGCCTTTGGGCAAAGAAATGCCCATGCCTCAACCACTGACAAGGTACATGGTATCCGGAAATGGATAAGCAGGACTGTCAAATCTTGCCAAGACAGGGTAAGATGGTTTTGAAAAATTTCTCACCTCTGAAAATGGTCTGTCAGTTATTCTAGGCCTTAGCCAAAGTTGATTGCTTCAACGTTGCAAATGAGACTTTGGGTGATTGCCCAGATAAGCGAGTTGTCTCTGTCATTTGTTGCACATTTTGGAAGTTGCTTGATTGCACTTCCTGTTTACTCAAGTAATATTATTTCCCTTCTCAGATCTTCGATGGGGTTGAAGACTAGATAGTTATAGTTCCTTTCCTCTCATGGCTTGGCCAAATTATTTATTATACAAGACTTAAACTAGTTAGGATAAGATAATTATTGAATATATTTGTTCTTTTTGTATATAATTTTGTATTAAGCTTAGAACTCTCTTATTTAAACAAAAGCGGGAGGTGCTGTAGGAAGTGGTTACCTGCCCACCGGGGTGTGGCCTCTTATAGTATTTATGCCCATGTAGAGCATGCATCCGGCCTCTCTTTTCTGGCTGCAGGATTTGGTTTCTGATCTCTGTTACAGCAGAGGATTTTGATTTGTGAGTCTACCCCTAAATAAATGTCTATTTCTCAATTCTGAGCCAGTGTGGGATTTCTTTTAAGCATCCTCCCACACATGGATACACTTGTGACTAAATATTTATAATAATAATAGTTATGTTTGCTACTCATAAAAATTTCTTTAGTGAATCTGATAGTTAAAAATGAAAATTTGATAAATTATAATTACTCTAGTAGTAGAATATCTATTGTGTTGGTCTGGGCATTCATTTACCCTGAGAAGGTAATTGTCAGGATGAAAGAGGCCAGTGAACAGAGGAACTGTGGGAGAAGCTTAGGGAGAAATGCCCATTACACTCTGTGGAGTCCACCACAGTGGATGTGGAATTCAACTCCAGCTGTCCTTATTGGAGATCTTCTAGTCTCTGTTGTGACACGAGTTCAGTTGCATATTTGTTTAACACTTCATTAACGTAAACCCACAAAAGTCAACTCAGCAGAAGAGATAATAGAGTCCCTGGAATTCATTATATCATTAGATATATAATTAATAATATTAATCACTCATGTTGTGATTTTTCTCCAAAATGTAGTATAATAAATATAATGAGACTGTTTCAGCATACCTGACCCATTTCCTTTTGGCTAACAGAATTCTTTCAAATCATAGCTATTTTCACTTGTTTGTGTATAGTTGTGTCTATTTATTAATTAAGAGTAGTAGTATTTCTGCCATAGTAGAAATCTTTCATTTCAGCAGTGACACGATGTAAAGGGATTTTTTTTTTAACTTCCTGGAATGTGTTGACACACGTTCTGCTTGCTCTGGCCTTGACAACTCCCTCCTTAGACAGGGAACATGGAGGATGTCATGGAGATTGTGTTCCAGGTGTGCATTGCTTTTGTTGACTGTCTATTAACCGGAACCAGTAATGGAGCCGCACCTGGATATACTAATGCTAGGAAAAGCAGCCGAGGAGGAAACTGCCTTGGTTTAGGAAACACCTCAGATTGCTTCAGCCTTGCTTGTTTCTACCAATGAGTCAATTTTCAACAAGATCAAGAAAAAGGGCCTACAAGGAAAATTGTCTACCTATCTGCATTTTTCATACCTCAAGTCGGAGTGTTCCCTGAAGGCTTTGACAGTTACCAAGCTAAGTCCTTTCTAATTGAAATGATTGAGAAATGAGGGCATGGCACCAGATAGAAACTAAGGAGCTACAGAGGGAGAAGAAAATGCAGAGAGGGAAATGATAGACTCTTCCGTAGTATGGGGATCACTAGAAGATGGTTTTAAAATCTGGAGACAGTCTTGAATATTGGCTCCATAGTAATTCCTGGGTGCTCACTTTCTGTCTTATTCAGTTTGAACTACTTTGCAATTTACTTGATTACTTCCACTATTGAATTTAAGATTAAACTTTCTAAGATACAACTTAAAAGATAGAAAAAGAAAAGCAAATTAAATCTAAAGTACGATGGAAACAATTGAGCTAGAAATCAATAAGGTAAGAAACAGAAAAAATAATATAGAAGAATCAAAGGAAGGGTTGGAGAGATGGCTCAGTAGTTAAGAACCCTTACTGCTCTTCGAGGGAACTTAAGTTCAAATCCCAGTACCCACATCTAATGGCTCACAACTAACCGTGACTTCAGCTCTGGGGGATCTGATACCCTTTATGAGCCTTTTATAGCCCTTGTGAGGACCTACATACATGAGATACATACATACATAGGCATACACATATGAGTAAAGATAAATAGTTTAAAACAAAAAAGAAAGATCAAGGAAATAAAATATTGACTCCCTGAAGGATCAATAAATTGATGTGCCTTTGGCCAAATTGATGAAAAAAGAAAACACAAATTGTCAGAAGTCATGAAGACATTAAAACAGTAACAGGCAAATACCATATAATACTTTGTCTCAGCAATGTAGAGAGTGTAGACAGAATGAACAACTCAAGAAGACATGTGTGAATATTATGACAAGCCTATCAAAAATGCTTACCTATTTTTAAGAGGCTCTTTGTGTTGGTTCAATACTTAATTTTGTACATTTTGCAAATAGTAATTTGGTGAATTACATTAACTGATTTTTAAGTTCTAGATCAATTTACATTAATGCGATGAATCCATTCATTCATGACATAGTATTGATTTGTTTGGCAGCTATAACAAAATAGCACAGATTAAGTGGCTTAAATAGTTAAATTAACTTATTTGTTTATACTCTGGCTGCTAAATGTCTAAGATCAAGGTGTGTCTTACTCACCTTATGAACATGAGTGCTATCAGATTGGGACCCACCTTCATAACTTATTTAATCTCTTTTTTTGTCTGTTTGTTTTTTTTCTAAGACAGGGTTTCTTTGTGTAATAGCCCCGGCTGTCCTGGAACTCACTCTAGACCAGGTTGACCTCACACTCAGAGAGATATTTCTGCCTCTGCTTCCTGAATGCTGGAATTGAAAGCATTTATCTCCTTGCCATACCTGTTTCATTTAATCTTAACCCCTTCAAGGCCCTATTTTCAACTCCACTCATGTTGACTTAAACTTCAACAAGTAGGTTTTTTTTTTCCCAAGAGGCTACAGGAACATCCATGATAATTATCCATTTTATATGTTGGGGAATTTGCAATTATTTTCACTACATCACATTTTGTAATAGATATTGGTCTATAGTTCTTTTCTTTTAATTTATTTATCTGGTTGGGTATCAAAGAAGTGCTGACCCTACAAAATAAATTGAGAAATATTTTTCCACTTGCTTTAGAATTAGTATTATTATCACCTGTAATGCTATCCAGGCATGTGGTTTTGTTTACAAGTATTTTTCATCAGAAATTCATTTTCTTTAAAAAATGTATATACACATATATATACCAAAATATACAGATGTATAAACATATGCATAGTTTGTGGATAGTAGTCACCAAATGTTACCTCTTTAGAGCCACTGAAACCAAAGGAATTCTTAAACAAATATTACGCTATTGTCCAAAATAAGGGGAGAGAATTCATTCATTGTTCACAGACTTTTGTTGGATATCTCCCATGTTCTATGTTCTAGGCAAAATGGTCAATGTTAGAGACTTTTTAAAAAAGCAAATCAGTGATGTGTGGCATGGTATTCAGGCTATCCACACCTCACAATACACAGTATGTTCAGGTGAGGTGTTGATGGCATGGTACTCAGACTGCCCACATCCTCACAGTACACAGTATGTTCAGGCGAGGTGATGGTGATGTGATCCATACTCGGGCTGCCCACATCCTCACAGTACACAGTGCACAGTATGTTCAGGCGGGGTGATGATGGCATGATCCATACTCGGGCTGCCCACATCCTCATAGGACACAGTATGTTCAGATGAGGTGATGGTGGCATGGTCCATGCTCAGGCTGCCCACATCCTCACAGTACACAGTATGTTCAAACTTCAGCTGCATCAAATCTCTGCCTTCCTAAGTTTTGTTTCTTAGGACTGATTGAGAAAGAGAGAAAAACGAAAAGATTTATTTATGGATGTTTTGCCTGCATGTGTGTATATATATATTCACATAGGCTTGGAGGCCAAGAGAGGGTGTTAGATCCCCTGGAACTGGAGGCAGATGGTTGTGAGCTAACAAGTGGGTACTGGAAATTGAGCCTAGGTCTTCTGGGAGTGCAGCAAGCACTCTTAACTGCTGAGTCATTTTCCAGCTTCCCTTTTCTTTAGTTAAAATTTTTTATTTGTGCCGGGTGGTGGTGGCGCACGCCTTTAATCCCAGCACTCGGGAGGCAGAGGCAGGTGGATCTCTGTGAGTTCGAGACCAGCCTGGTCTACAGAGCTATTTCCAGGACAGGCTCCAAAACCACAGAGAAACCCTGTCTCGAAAAAAAAAAATTTTTTATTTGTGTATGCCTCTCTCTCTCCCTCCTGCCACCTTTCTGTCTCTGTCTCTGTCTGTCTCCCCCCAGCGAGTGTGTGTGTTGCCATGGAAGTTAGAAAACTTTCAGGAATTAGTTCTTACCTTGCACCACCTTGGTTACCTGATCTATCTTGATTGCCACTATTTAAAGAATCTTTACTAGGACCAATTTCTAGTCCTTTCTCCCTTCCCTCAAGGTCAGTAGGTGGTTTGAACTGAAGGTTCCAACCTTTTAATCAGGAGGTCTACTAGGGGACCATTCTCAGCCTGAAGTTGTCTGGGGGACCCACTTTAATGCCCGTCATCAGCATTAGCTTAGGTGGCATAAAAGGGGCTCCTTTGAGAATAACAAGCCCCTCCCCCTTCACTCAGTAATTCCTCCAGGTTTTACAAGCCTTATACCAGGAGCCAGGATAGAGGCCATATGTATCTAATGATGGCTGGAACCTCTGTTCCCTGATACAGCCTTCACCATGCCAACTTCTTGGAAACATTCCAAGGGGTTTTATAACTTGAATATCCACTGGAATAAATAATTTCTGTAGTTCATTTCTATCTTGGGGTAAATGTTAAAGTAAGATATTGATCTTAGTAAAAGTATGTTTTTCTATGGAATCCCCCTTGAACACCAGTATTACTTTTGAAACTAGTGTTCTTCATTCTTGGAATAGTTCTGGAAAAGTGGGCCTTGGCTGGAGGGAAACAGGGACTTTTTCTCAGATGTTTTCAGGAATTATTTGACGGTAAAACATTTTCTGGTAGAGTGGAAGGATACAAGTGAAAGAAGAAAAAGTAACTGTAATTATGCACCTGTACGAACATTTGCTTCTTGTTTTTAAGGCTGATACGTAGTACAGATAGGCCTTAATGTACTATGGGGTTACCTCCGAATAGGTCAGTTCCAACTTGGGAGTATCCGAACTCAACTACGTGTGGTGGCGTATACCTATAGTCCCAGGTACTGGAGTGACTGAGGCAGGAGGATCACTTCTGTCCATCAATTAGAGATCAGCCCGGATAATAGTGAGATTCTGTTTTAACAATAACAACAAAATGTTAGGTAATGTAAAAATACATTAACTACATCACGCCTACCAAACCACTTAGTAACTTAGTATAGTGTAGGTGTCATTTAATATCTTCTTTGTTTGTTTTGAGACATTCTCCTATAATTATGGCTGACCTCGAACTCCTGTCCTCCGACCTCCAGTTGGAGACTATAGTGTACTAAACACATTTACAGTTTAGGACAATACACAGTGTAATCTTATGCAATGTTAGGACCACACTTTTACCTGTCATTTATTCATTGCCTTTCTCTGGGCCAGTGCTCTGTGAGGCAAAATGTCTAATGGACCGAACTGACAGAAACGGTCCTGGTCTGCTCTGTCTAAATAACATAGCCATTAACTACCTACGGCTATAGCACGTGGGAAATGTGCTTTACAGACAGAAAAATTGAACTTTTAAACTTAATTTTCTTTTAACTCATTGAAATGTAAATGACCACATTGTAGCTATTGAATTGGACATCACAGGTGAGTTGAGTAGGAGAAATGGATGCCCGGTACTCACAGTGTGGGTATGATAGATTGGGCCAAATGCAGCAGTGTGGCTATTTTTCTCAGTCAGATATGGTTGCTGAGAACCAGTCTTTCAGAACCATCACCTTTAAGCATAGGACCACAATTTGAACACTTCTTAAATGGATTCTTGTTCCCACTGTGACTTAAGTCAGGACTACCTCCCACTTGGATTGCTTCAATAGCGTACTAATTCACCCTCCCTGCTTCCAGCGCACTCCACAGGGGGATCCTGGGGAAAAAGAGTCAGGTCCTACTGTTCCTTTGCATGACATCTTCCAGGGGAAATCCAAAGCCTAGATTGGTACAACAGCAAATAAGATCCCTCCTGTCATCCCCATTCCTTACTCCTTGCTTAGCCCTAGGCATCCTGAGAGGTTTGCTGTGCTGCACACCAGGAAAGACCTTCGAATCCAGCATTTACTCATTCACATATTTGCATGGCTTTCATACTGTTCCTGCTTTAGGTTTTTATTCAAATTTCATCTGCTCAGTAAAATCTTCCCTGGAAACTCCTTGCACCTACCGACTCAAATTGCAATAAGAAATATTTCCATGCTAGCCCAGACTAGAATATAATAAAGGTTTATTTATAAGGGGTAAACTCACAGAATTCATAGCAATCCACAGTCCTTTGCATGCGCTGGGAACCAGAACTGAATTCAGCAGCCAAGGGGCTCGTGCACACCCCTACATCTGAGTTTATATTAAGTGAGACCATGACCAAAGTGGGCTAGCATCCCAAAGGCCATTGACTGAAGGAGTTCCCACAGCATACTCACTGTCCCAGACTAACCCCAAACTCCTTATGCTTTGCATGTGTGTAATTTTCTTCCAAAGACAACGTTATACAGCTTCCCATATGCTTACCCACCTTACTTATTTTCTGTTTCCTCAACCTCCTAGGCTGTAAGCTTCTTGAGGGAAGAGGTATTTTGTGTACTTCTCTAGTTAGGTAAGTGTACCTAGCACATAATACATGTTCAATAAATATCACATGAGTGGGTGAAAGAATAGCGATCCATATAAAGGATAATAAAATGTTAGTGCAAGCCTGTAATCTTACACTCAGTATGTGAAGCAAGAGAATCACAAGTTTGAGACAACTGAGTATGTAGCAAGACCATGCCTTAAACAAAGCATGTATATTATTACTGCTTTTCTTACCTCACTTAGCCTAAATTATTTGGGTCATAGGGGAAGGTTGAGTTGA
Organism: Microtus ochrogaster; assembly: GCF_000317375.1. Taxonomy (NCBI): domain Eukaryota; kingdom Metazoa; phylum Chordata; class Mammalia; order Rodentia; family Cricetidae; genus Microtus; species Microtus ochrogaster. The sequence continues at coordinate 4,678,331 of NW_004949121.1, read as the reverse complement.
GTAGGCTTGTCACTTCAGACCACCCACAGATCTAACATTTCTAAATTCCAGAAAGTCAGGCAATATCTCCTCTCCCTTCACTGTTTCCCATTCCTTCATACACCTGAGCACACGAACCACAGTTTCGGACTTTCTCATTTCTCACTGCTCTTATCCATCCAGCATTCCGTCCACATTCAGTGTATTTGAGGTGAATTTGGCTTGGACATGTCCTCTCGGTATCGTTCTGGGCTCTTGAAATCAAGCACAAGACAATTTCAGGTAGTGTTGAATTGTTCCCCTGTTGGGAGTGAAAAGCTTCCTGTCAACAACTGCTTGTAGAAACACTATTATGCTGCCCATAATACAGGATCAGGAGGGAGAAGCGGGACAGCCACAGACAGTCTCTGTGAACTGTTCATATGCGGTTGGTGTGTGATTGTGAAGTATTCCATCCATGTGCTGAGCATGTGCAGGAGGCCTTCCAATTCTGGAGACAAATGTAGTGTGCAGTTAGCAACAAACTCCTCTTTCGTTAAATCTATTTTCTAAAAGTTGGGTTGTTTAATAATCCAAAATAAATAAATAAAATAAAGAAGACTGAACCATAGATCACAGCGAGCAAACATTTTCAACACAAAGTAATTCGCAATTATGAAATATCAAAACTTGTAACAGAGAAAATTAGAATAAGCCAATGAGCTGTGCCTAAACCCTGGGGTTCAAGTGTTGCTGCGACCTTCTCCACTTGGTTTCTGTTCCTAAACAGGCCGGTGAGTTATCTCGGCTTTCACCCGGGTTAAGGAACTAGCCTTGTGACTCCTGGAGAGAGAAGACATTGATGGACTTGGCCATTCATGTGCTAAGGTTTCAGACTTACTTGCTTTAAGAGTGTTTTGTCTAGTCTTAAGTTAACAACCTCTAATTCTAATCTGAATACGTCACTTGATTCCAATTTTATATATTTTTCGTTTGAGGTTAAATTCATATACAGAGCAGTGAACATCTCTTAAGGATTAAATTTGGTATTGTGATTATTATGACATCACCCGAGTAGGCTATTTGCATACTCCTAGATAGTTCCCTTCACTCCTCATTAGAAACGAACATCACCATTAATCACTGCATATGAAAACTTGGAAATCCTGTGAAAGAAATTTGATAGTTTTTCCAACATTTGTTATCATAAGTATACATATTATTCTAAATAACTGACATGAAGATAGAATTCCCTAAAACGTCAAATAAATGATAATAATGTAGGTGTAAGTAATAGGATTCCTTTGGGAATAATAAAATATTATAAAATTAGCCATGGTGACGCGTGCACTTTTCTGCTAATAAACTAAAAATTACTGCATTGTGAGTTTTAAATGGGTCAGTTTTGTGGCATATAAATTAGATCTCAATGAAGCTATTAAAAATTATTTTAAAGTGGAAACCAAGAGTATGCAGTCACCTGGGTGCAGTGCACACACCTTTATTCATAGCATTCAAGGGGCAGAGGCAGCTGGAATTTTATGAGTTCGAGGCCTCATGTACATAGTGAATTCCAGGACTGCAGAACTATACAGTGAGACCCTATCTCAAAAAATAAGTCTCAAAAATATATGCCAAAACATATGGGAAAATATATTATTGAAGTATTTTAGAAAGTTCATTAATAGAGGTAGTTGATAAAAATATTATGTGACTTTTCTGGATTTAGTAGCCTTGGGGAATTTGTCAATTTTTGGAAATTTATATTGATATTTTTTCAATCTACATAATTATTTACTTCTGTATCAAGAGCATGTAGTCCAGAATCTGAGCTTTTCAGACTGTGGGAAATAGTAAGGATCTGATAATAATGCACTAATACTACATGACACAATTTCACCCTTTCCACGTCTTCTTTTGATTTCTGGTACTGTATGTCTTCCTTGCAATCTTTTCTTTTTCCTTCCAAACCACACATACCAGGGCTCATAGTCCAAGTTAATAGACACATGCTGTATTGAGTAATCATACTCTAATCCATGCTTTGGGAGGTCACTGTTGCATGCATTTGGGGGTCACTGCTGCTTAACTGGTTCTTCTTTTGGGGTGACGCTGTAGACTGGAACCAGGGCATTCTCTGTATTAAGTAAATAACTGAGAATACTCTAGTTAGCCCTTCTTCCTGTGTTTACCGAGGTGAATTCTTAATAGGCATTGTATTGTAATCCTTTGAACTGGGTTCCTGGGGTCTCTGGGGGACTAGTCCTAGGTTCCTTAATTAATAAGCTTATATAAATTGAGGTCCACCTTTCAGTCTATATAATTTTTTTTTAAAAAAGTTCTGTCATAAATCATGGGTCATGGGTTATTTTTCCAGGTAAAGGCCACAAGGTCAGTGGCCCTGTCGTAGGGTAGCAACTGCATTTTGCCTCAAGTCCTATTCATGATTCTTGTCGACACAGCTGTCGGACTGGGAGAATCAAGAAGGCAGAAACATAGAACATGGACACAGATATACTATATCTTTGAGGCTTTTTTATCTAAGGGTGAAGGGCAGATCCACAGACTAGAAATAGTCCATTAACTGGGGTTCTTCACAACCCCATAAACTTGCCCATACTGCTGGTCTGGCAAGGGGAAACCTGGACAGCAGTTGGCTTTCAGAAGTTGGAATGAGTTTATTTCCCAGTATACTTTCTCATTTTGGTTTTGTTGGTGGGTACCATAGGTGACTTTGATAGCCAGAGATGGGTCAGTCAAGAAAAGTAGGTGATTCACACAGCTTTCCTGCTTATTCAGTGTCCAGATAGCAGCCAAGCTTAGAGGTGGCCCAGACTGACCTGGTGGTCTGGATCTATGGGCCACCAGGAATGATGCCTGCCTCCTACTTAAACTTGCCATGTTAGTCACTTCTCGCTCTTTGGTCACATGAATAGAGCTGCAAGAGATTTACAGGACCACTCTACAGGGCCTTCAGGTGTGTAGATCCCAGGTTACACAGACTAAACCTTCCTTAGACCGGATATGCTATGTTTGACAATTGTGTTAACAAAGAACCAGAATAAGAATTAGCAGAAAATAAAGTTGTTAGTTGGGACGTGGCCACTGGCCTCATAGTTTTTACCTGGAAAATTAGCCACCAACTCCTACATATATTCATAATCCTACATATATTCATAATACATAGACAGAAATACAAGTCATCAAAGGGGGCGGATTTAAGGTCTTCATCTCCAGTGAGGGAGCTTTTCCAGCCCTTGTTTCTGCTGCAAGGATCAAATAGGGCAGGAGTGGGGCAGAAGTGCCCACTGGACCAGGCACTTCTGACAAACTCAGTGAAGTGACATTTCGTTGTGGGATAGTCCCAGGGACAGGCTTGCAGTGTGGACCAGAGAGCCTTTCTCAGGGTGAGACCTATTTCCAGGAGAAAAGGGCCTTGACAGTTGGTCCCAGGGACTAGCTTCTCCGGATGGGGCAGGTGGCCCTGAGCGCCCTCACAGACCACAGACTGAAGGCTCTGGGCGCGGAGCTCCCCACAGCCAGCGCGGCGACCCCGAGAAGACGCGGGCGCGCGCGCGCGTTCTCGCGCCCGGGCCCAGGTGGGACGGCCCGCGCGCGCCTCGCCTCCCCCGGCACCCTGGGAGAGGAAACGCCCGCGAACGCGCCGCTCACTTTCCTCAGGCTGGGAAAAGTGTTGCGGAAGGAGACAAAGCAACAGGCAGCCGAGGGCTGCAGGACACCGCCCCGCCGCCCGGCGTCGCCTCCGCCGCCTCCGCCTTGACGTTGCTGGGGGCCGGCCCGGGTGCCCGGCGGCCTC
>NW_004949121.1:4667981-4674451 GCF_000317375.1 Microtus ochrogaster | reverse complement strand
GCTCGCCCGCCGCAGCCCGGGTCGCCCGCAGCCCCGCGGCCCCGAGCCCGACGCGCGGGCAATGGAAGATGGAAGGAAGAAACGCTGCGGTGAGCTCGCCCGCTGTCTGAGCCGGGCTAGGGGAAGGGTGTGTGGAGTCTGTCACCGTGTCCGTACCTGACCCGGGCTTGCTTTTGCCTTGTCGTTTGCTCTGCCCCATCAGGATCCCTGGGGCCACTTCACTTTGTGCTCTGATAACTATTTCTCTTCTCCTCCCCCTCCCCGCCCCCTCCGTTTTCTTTCTTTGTGTTTGTTGGGGAACCCAAGAGGGCCAACTTTTTGTTGTTAAGGTTTCGTGGTTTTTAATTCAGCCCTCTCCGCCTTGTAAAGCTCATCTGGGGAGAAGAAAGCTGGACGCGCCTTCTTGCTAATGATCTGACGAGGGAGGCATTACAGCACCTAAGGTGCTCCTGTTAGTCTGCCAGGTCAGCTCCCAGATTGAGTGCCTATCATGTTTCTCTGTCCAGGAAGAAAAGAGAAAGCCCTCGCATGGAGAGAGCAAACAGACGGAGAGATTATCTCGTGGAACATCGCCGCTAGCTTTTTAAAGACATTTTTGGGTGACTCTCTTTTACATGCTTTGACTCTCTCCATAGCTGTCCTGGCAACTGATAGGATGAAAAAAAAAATCGCTTAAAAAAAACCAGGCTAGCACAGATTATGAGGCAGAGTTTACTATGCTGTCCCCCTCAGTACTAAGTGTTTACTTTTGCCACTGTTCTGGATGTAGTAGGATGTTAAACACCACCAGGCAGGAGATATAATGGGCATTAGGGTTGCATCTTCCAGACTCGGACCCTCCCGACGGTGGGATCGAGGATTTCCGTAGCAGAGAATTTCTTGAGTGGGTCCAGGTGCAGGTGGAGGGAGGAGGGAGGTCTGGAGAAATCACTGTAAGTGGGATTTTGGCAATACGTAGTGCAATTCATTATCTGCAGTCGAGTATGCACAGAGGCCTTGCCAAGCCCAATGGCCATGAAGAAGAATTGTGCTCTCGAGGAGCCAGCTTTCTGTCGGGAGAGACGAGTGCGTGCTGCGCAGGATCCAGAGAAAGCTAGGAGTCTGTCTGCCTGCCTTACAGATCTGGAAGTCCCAGAAGAAGCCCTGGCCCTTGACGGGCTGGGGTTGGTTGGCTTTTGTTAAGGTGTAGGGAGATGTTCCTGCTGAGAGAGCGAATACACTTTCTGCCCTCTCCCAGTAAATGACTGCTTTTTGCAGCCTTGCTCAGAGCCTTTCCACATTCCCTGTAGAAGTTCTGAAGTCGTTTGTCATCTGTTATTCGTAGACCATGTCACCAGTGTTACAACGGGTTAATCTGGGTCTTGGTTAAGAGGTGCAGAGGTGAGCAGCAACATGTGTATGCACCACCTTCTTTGAGGATTATGGGGACAATGTCATTTGGCAATAATGAAAAGATGGTGTTTTGGGGTTTGGGTTGGATTAAAAGGTGAGTAGTACATGCTGATCTTTCTGTTTTGTCTGCAATATATTCAGACTTGATTGAGCTTTAGGCTGGCAGAAAAGGAAACTGTAACCAGAGCCTGTGCTTTAGTGTGGAAATATGATTATAGAAGGTTGGGGAAGGGTCAGGTCTAACCTGGACCACGTTTGCTGCAGGTGTTCTCCACCATCTTCTTCCGGGACCTTGAACGGCTTTCTTCCTGGGTTTTAGAACCCGGAGGTTGATTATGCTATGCCTGTGCTTAGCTCTTTCCCTCCACACCTCCTGAGTTCTCCTGAGTTGAGCCAAACTTGGCTTATTTAGGAGGGTATTAATGAAATCCTCTAGATGTCATTAGGACGCTGATGGAGTCCATACAGGATACTGATGACGTTCTCTAGAACATTAGTTCTCAGTCTCGGCAGGCTCCTATCTGTGATGTTGTGTGTATGTTCGGAAATGAAATGGTGCTGTTTCCCTTGGTACCGTTCTGTGTTTCTGAGTTATCGTTTAAAGCTCCGTTTGTAGTGACTGTTCAAGTTTATAGGGGAGAAGAGGCTAATTTGAAGTGTTTAGCCGATACATTATTCTAGAATCCAAATTGCCATACCTTGTTGGGAAATGAGGTGTAACTCTGAACATTAATAATGAGTCTTTGCTTATGCTATCTTATTTATACAAAAATAGCACATGTCCTTGTAATACTTGTTTGCCCTACCAAAAGAACAAATTTTTTTCTGTGCCCAGAAGGTCAACAAACTGGAATCCAGTTGGTGTTGCCAAATGGACAAGGACTTTGTTGGAACTCCAGGGCACAGGAGTGGTGGTGGATAATTGTCTTTTGACAACACCCGTGATATAAGGAAGCCTCAGCTCTTCTCATCTCCCATGTCAGAGTCACACTGGGGCCAGGGTTGCCTTTTCCCCCTTTATTTAATTATGGCAAACAACGATCTTGAGTAAAATACTCTCCACTTTTGATCCTGGACCAGTGAGCTACATCAAATGTCCTTGCTTATGAGCTCTCTTAAGTGGTTGTTTTTGGAGTTCAGGATCTGGAGTGACTGGAAGTATCCCATCCCTTCCTGAGGCTGGGGCACTTTTCTTTTTGTATGTTTATTTATGTGGCTGGGCTGTGAGTTTGTGTATATGCACATGTTGTATTAACGTGTGCTGTGAGTTTATGTATGCGCATACGTTGTATTAACGTGTGCTGTGAGTTTGTGTATGTTCATATGTTGTATTTATGTGTGCTGTGAGTTTGTGTATGTTCGTATGTTGTATTAACGTGTGCTGTGAGTTTATGTATGTGCATATGTTGTATTTACATGAGCTGTGAGTTTGTGTATGTTCATATGTTGTATTAACGTGTGCTGTGAGTTTGTTTATGTACACATGTTGTATTTACGTATGCTGTGAGTTTGTGTATATGCACACGTATTTACGTGTGCTGTGAGTTTATTTATGTGCACATGATGTATTTAGGTGTTCTCTGGGTTTATGTATATTCATGCATGTATATGCATGTACATGTGGAGACCAGAGAACATCAGGTGCTGTTCCTTAGGAGAGATCCACTTCTGATACAGTCTCCTATTGGTTAGGAGTTTGTTATCTAGGTCAGTTGCTCAGTGGGATTCCTCTCTACTCTTCTCCATGGGATTACATATGTGTGCCCCTGCATCTGGTTTTCTTAAGTGGGTTTTAGGGTGCAAACTCAAGTCCCTTGTGTTTGTAAAGTGTTTTATAGTGCTAACTATTTTCACTTATTCACTGAATTTATTGCACGTATTTTCGTGTGGGGCACCCTGAGAAGCAGCTGTGCCTTTTAGACAGCAGGCCCTAGCTTTTAGAGAATGCAGTCTTTACAGTGAAGGACAATGAAGTGCTACAGTCACAGCTAATATTATTTTGAGTTCTGCCATACATATCTCCTGTCCCTGCGATAGCCATGAAGTCCTACTGTCATCATCTCCGTCTTTGATGTTCTGAGAAATGTAGTTGCTCAGGATCCCACAGCTAATAAAGTTACAATATTCAAATTCAAGTCATCTCATGTTAAGCCCACTTTCCTGTATCCTCAGAGCTAGCACTGTGTGCTGCAGAAATTGAGGTTTCAGATCTAAAAGGTAATGAATCCATCACCAGCCTCATTTGACAGATTTATTGGCTTAAACAGCAGCACGAGTGTTACAGTGTTACGTGGCTCAAGAGATAAAAATTGTATCATTTCTTATCCAGAGTACATTAAAGAGTTCCCTATAGTCATAAATAATTAAAATAAAAAGTGAATCATAATAACAATATCAGGTTGAATGCAAGCCCCGCTTATTTTAATTTCTAATTATAACACCTCAGAGCAGTTTCTAGCTCTTTCTGCCACAGTGGTGTTGACATAGAGAAGACTGCTTTTCCTTGTTATTTCTTCCCGGCCCTGGAGCTCAGAGCTTGTTGAGAAGGCATATGGAACAATACAGGGGGCTGGGGAAGCAGCAGAGGGCATTGGGAAGATCAGGCCGCGGCTGCTCCCTGCTCCCTTGCTGTCCCTTTTCTTCTCTGACCTTTGCTAAGGAAAAGTGACTTGGAGAAATGAAGTGGCTTGGCCTTCCTGTGGCTGCTGGTCAGTACACATGAGAAATAGAACGAGGTAAAACGTGGCTGTGGCTTCCTTTGCGTGGCCTTCAGGAGATCACTGGGGAAGCACTTATGGGATTGCTTTTCTGTATGTAAAATCCTGCTAGCTTTTTTGGAACTTAGGGTTTTGAAAACTTTATTTTCCGAGAAGCTGCTGGGTGAGGTAGATCGGGTCACAGGACACTGAAGAAGGGGACTTTAGGTTGTAGTGCAATTAGATGCTTGCTGTCTTTGTGATTATATTACTTTCTAGCAAATTTACAGTCGAACATACCATGAAATTGGAGGCAAAGCTGTATGATCTTTCAGTGCATCTCCTGTGACTTCCCCTTTGTGTGTATGAAAGCCTCCAGTGGTGCACGCATAAAGAAGGAGGCTGCTTTCTTGGGTCTGGAGCTTTCTGCATGCTCCCTTTGGACAGCTATCTTTGTTTGTTTTTTGTTTTGTTTGTTTATTTGTTTTTGTTTCTTGAGACAGTGTTTATCTGTGTGACAGTCCTAGCTGTCTTAGAACTAGCTCTTATAGATCAGACTGGCCTCAGACTCACAGAGATCCACCTGCCTCTGTTTCCCAAGTGCTGGGATAAAAGGCCTCCACCACCACTGCCTAGCTCCAGTTGTCTTTGTTCTACAGATACATTTCTGGTGACTCCAAAGGGTTCATGAGCTGGCCCGCTGGCACTCATTTCTTCTCATAAAATCTTCATGAGAAAACAAAATAAAGCAGACAAAAAAGCGCATCATTCCTTTCTGGGCACTAACATAAGTAAATTAGGGCAGACATTAGTCCATAGTATTCGTTCATCCATTCATGTATTCACGGAGTCTCTAAACAGGTTTGTCTACTGATCTAAGCTGACCTAAGAGAACCTGCGAAGAACACTCAGAGTCTTCGAGTTGTTCTTCGGAGAGTCAGACTCTACAGTTGGTAACTACTGACATTGCTGTATCTAAGAATTCAGCTCTTGTGAGCTGATGGACTCAGTCAAGCTTTTCTTAAGCATGCCTTCATAGAACTTTCTGTTCTGTTCATAATGTCCTGTGTCTCCCTTGTCCAGTAGCCAGAGTGTGTATGTGGCTAGTGAGTACTTAATATGGCTATTCTCAAGAACTGAATTTAAAATTTTATTTAGTTTCAATAAATTTATACAGTCTTAGGCAGCTACTGGCTATTTTGCTTCACAGCAAGGTATTCATTCCCATGAAAGTGTCATTGTTTGAGCCTTTGGCTACTCCGGTGTTTGCTAACTGGACTTTGATAAATTGAGAATTGTCCTTACCACATCGTGTCTGATAGCACAAGTGTGGGAAGAGTATACGTGAGATTTTAGTGAAAATAAATAAATTCATTTAAAATAATGAGGAAAAAACATAATTACTAGTAGTAGCTATTAGGAAGAAAACAGGAACAGAGTATTTTTTTTTAACTAGAATTAACATAAATGGGAAAACTTGAGTCTGGTCTGGCTGAGAGTTGTCTATTGCTTTAGCTTCATTGAAGAATGGATGCCAGTGTTTGGAGAGCTTAAGGAAGTGATGGCAACGTTACAGTTATCTTCTGACTTTACTGTAAGGAGTGTCTGATGCTCACCTCGGGTTCTTGCGAATCTGGATAGCATAGGCATGATGATCCAGTCAGACAGTGGTGGGTATCCAATCAGTGAAGGTCTTTTCTTGGGATGCATACAGAGCTGTCTTGGAGAACCGGAAGGTCATCAAAGAACATGACAACAACAGGAAAGTGCCTGGATGACACGCATATTGTTATACAGATAGAGAAGTGAAAGTGAGAGAAACAGTGTACTCACGAGACCAGGACAGAGAAAACCCTCAGCTACTCTGTGTGACAGATCTAGGAAATAAACAGCTACATTACAGGGTCCAGGGTTGTTCCATAGTTATGCATACCAAACTGATTTTGTGTGCAGTTTGTGTGTCGAGATGAGAAAATTCTTAGCAGTGGTCAGAGGCAATGAACTCTCTCTATGTTTGTGCTGGCTTTGATCTCTCTTTCTCTCTCATAAGTGCTGGAATTATAGTGTGAGCCACCCTTCATTATGGTTTTGATTTGCATTTCTCTAATGTCTGATATTGTTACATCTCTTATGTATGTTGGCTACGTGTTCATCTTCTTTGGGGAAATAGTTGTTCAGGTAGTTTCTGGACTCCTGTCTCCTATGTCATACGTGCTTTTCAAGCGTCTTCTACCATTTTTTTAAAATTTATTTCTTTATTAAAGATTTCTGCCTCCTCCCCGCCACTGCCTCCCATTTCCCTTCCCCTCCCCCGATCAAGTCCCCCTCCCTCATCAGCTTGAAGAGCAATCAGGGTTCCCTGACCTGTGGGAAGTCCAAGGA
>NW_004949121.1:4661032-4667134 GCF_000317375.1 Microtus ochrogaster | reverse complement strand
TGAGACAGGGTTTCTCTGTAGCTTTGGTGCCCATCCTGGAACTAGCTCTTGTAGACCAGGCTGGCCTCAAACTCCCAGAGATCCGCCTGCCTCTGCCTCCTGAGTGCTGGGATTAAAGGCATGTGCCACCACTGCCCGGCATGAAACAATTTCTCTAGATCTTTTATATCTAACACAGTGCTTTCTTGAATAGGACAGAAAACCACCTTTTGAAAGAAGACACTGAACCTAGTCAAACCTGCTTGGTCTTTATAGATGCTATTATTTCACCACCTTAATAATGTCTTCTATACCTTTCTGTCACAATAATCTCCCAGCTTCAGAACTCTAGGGATACCTGAAGATTCTGGTTTCGTAGTACTATGAAAGGCCATCTGTGTTCTATGAGCCTTTTGTATAATTCTGAAGAACAGGATGCTGGAATCTCAGATCTAACTTGGTGACAATGACTCTCTAGTGGTAGCCTGTAAAATTTAGTTGGTTCTCTCTAGTTGGTGTGTTCTCTAGGTGACAAACAGCCTTCCCCGGTTCTCTCTAGTTGGTGTGTTCTCTAGGTGACAAACAGCCTTCCCCCGTGGGACATCACAAGATGTTGATCTAGCCGTGCTTGCTTCTGCCGCTGTGCCCAGCCATGTGTTTAGATCGTCTTGCCATTGCTGACTCTCTGGAGGCCTCCTGTAGGCACATGGAACTCCATGAATCTAGTGGGAGAAAGGGCACGTGATGGAAAGCAACACAGACATCATTTTACATATTTTCTACTTCGATTGCTTTACGTGGCTGGTTTGAGTCTCCCAAAGAATTTGCTAGGTGTATAGCCCCAAGAGGAGACCGTTTTCTTAAAAAGGAGATTCTGCCTCAGCAGGAGGGAGTGATATTCGTGGTTACCATGCAGACCTTCCTTTGTCTCATTTGCATCTGGAATCTGTCACAGAGCTGTATCACCCTAGGCAAATTATTTTGACATCCCTGTGCCCTACGGCCTCATGACATCATTGAATACCTAACTAACATTTACTAGTTGGGAAAAGCTTAGGACTACATGGAAAAGCAGTAAGTGGGCTGTGAATGTGACCTTTGGGTGGAAATTATACTTATGTAGGAGTAGAAATATTGCCTTTCTTAAGGTCACATATCTGTTAAGTAGTATACTGGCCTTTCTGGCATCTGTCTGTGATTACCTGTAAAAGTGCTAAATAGAAGTCAGAAGAAAAAACTTAGAGCTTTGTGTGCTGCTTTGGCTCAGTAGTCATTTAATAAATGTTCGATGACTTTTCTAAATATTACAGACAATTAAATAGGTTAGTACGAGAAGCCTCCCAGGAAGAGATGGGCACTGGAAGTGCTTGGATGTTCAGCCTTGGCTGACCGTGGCATAGAATTGACAGGTCATGACTGTTTGTGTCTTCCTAACTTCTGTTGGCTTCACTGTGGACTTTTGTTTCATCCCTGTTTTGTGAAGGTGGAATTCTCCCAATTTTGAGTCAGCGTTTAGGAGTTGCAAGTTTCAGGTGTGTGGATTGAATTATAAGTCTCTTCTTGCAAATAACAGCAATTGTCTGGGGGATATTACAGTCTGAAAAGTTGGTTAATGTTATTTTCCTGTTGTTGTTGACATTTTTCTTAGAGCTATGAAAGCTGTTAAAATTCAATAGAAAATAATGATCTTGAATTCAATTCTGGGGTGATCAAAAGCTATAGTACAGTATTTTTCACTAAGGAAATATGGTCCTTCTGCTATGAGAGGTCATGAATAACGTAAGATTGCACTTAATGTTTTTTCCTTATAAATTAACACAGACTTCCAATGTCTTTACTGGTTGTAGGTCATTACTAGGGATGAAGTGGCCATGTGCAGTGGTTAGACAAATGACTAGAATCAGTGCACATGTTTATCAATGTTTATGGAATATTTCTTACTATCTGTCTCTTACTTTTAATACAGACTTTGACAATAAAAAGCATCATGAAAAAAATGAAAAAAAAAAACAACCTAGAACACAAAAGACAAGGGTAATGGGGCTGTGAAAGTCCTCATCTGTCCTTTGCCTCCTGGGAGAATCTTCTGATGGAAGCAGATAAAGACTAGGAGCTGTGCATGCCTGGTGTGATAAAACGGTCTTAGAAATCCCTTGCATCCATTCCTTTTTTTTTTTATTTTATCTTATCCTTTTCCTTTCTTCTCCTTCCCACCTTTATGTTGAGACAGGGTTCTGTGTAGCTGAGAATGACCTTACTGTTTGTGTGCCTCCTGTGCTGGTATTCTAGGCATGCACTGCTACACCCCAGTTACATGGTGCTAGGATCAAACCCAGGACATTGTGCATGCTAGACAAGTCTTCATGAACCAAGTTGCATCCCCAGCCCCATCTTTTATTCTTGACACATTTCTTCCTGCATCCTGGTGAGACTTTATGTCAGTCTCTCGTATTGTTGAGTCCTGTTTTGGGCCATGAGGAGTGCTCTAGTAAAACATAGTAGGATACTCTAAAACTGGAGCTCAAGTAAAGATACGAAGCTTATAGATGTAAAAGACCTTGATAGTCTTAGGGAAGCTAAAGCCAGTTTTTAAACCGTTAGACTAGTATCTATAAGTATATACTTACTTAAGTCAGTGAAGTGCGATTTAGTTATAAAGTCATATATCAATAAAATAATCAAGGGAGTTATACATATAACGATAGTTCTCTTTTTTTTTCAGCCTAAGTAGTGTATATAGGGATATTTGTATCATGGGTTTTTATATTTTATAAGTAATGTTTTATTTTGTTTCCTTTTAATAATGGCAATTTAAAACAAAATAAAATTATCTAATGATAACTTAATATTTTTGGCCTGGAGCTCACTGTGTAGCCCAGCTATCTTAAAACTCATGGGAATCCTCCTGCCTTAACCTCCTTTGTGGTGAGATTATATGCATGTGTCACTGTGCCTAGCATGATGTCTTCTTCTGGGGGTGGATGAGTGGTTATTTTAGCTTATACTTCAAGGACACAGTCCATTATTGAGAGAAGTCAGGGCAGGGACTGAAGCAGAAATCATGGAGAAATGCTTCGTGGCTTTTAAAGCGGTCTGTTTGGCATTTATGCTGAAATCGCTCTTACCGTGCCTCTGTTTTATTGTTTTGGGGAATGTTTTGTGAAGAGTACCCAGTTTTAGTAGTAAGTACAACCATCAAAATCTTGGGGAAAACACAAATGCTTCTTGGTAATCTTCCCGTGAGCAGAATTTCTCAAGTTTGCCAGAAGCCTGATGACCTCCTCTGATTATTAGTGGTGGTGGGCGTCAGCTGGGATGTCTTAAGTGGTACTTACTCACCTTCGAGGTGGTTAGTGGGAACTTCTACTATGCCCATAATCCCAGAAACAAAAGCAAGCTTATTATATGCAAATTAGTATGATTATGATATTAATATTAAGGCAGAGGAATTAGCACTTTTTAACATTTTGTTTTAAAGTAACTTTTCTCTGCCTTTCACCATTTTTGTTGTATGCAGAAATACTCCTTTGTGGGGGTAATTCAGTTCTGCACACAAACAGGTGCTGAAGGTAGTTTCCTTTTCTTTTATCTAGAAGATTCTCTTAACTTCCCTAAAGTGGCGGCTTATAAAAACGTGATCTACCATGTTCATTTACTGTGTATGTGCTGAAGAATAGCAGGGTTTTTTTTTTCTGTTTTCCGTTTGAGTCCAGAAGTTCGCTGAAAGTGGGTAACACCCAGACTTTATACATCATAAAACATAAGGTGCTTGCACCACACAGCATAATTTCCCTTTCACCTGAAGAAATCAAAGTCCATTACCTTGGCCTGGCCTCCTCAGCCTGCCTGCAGGAGGGAAGTGTGCTGCTGAAGCAGGATTTAGAGTTCTGAGGAAGCATGGCATGGTGTGTGGAGAACCGCTTTACAGTGGGCCTGAGTTTATGGGGCTAATTTAATGATCAACTAACTGAATATGTGTGTGCGTACAAAGTGATCTACTTATCACTTTGTTACCCATGATACTATAATAGATTATATGTGGCTCTGTAACACTGTCAACTTGCCTTTATTCTTACACTTCATTCAACGGATACTGAATTTCTCTGTTCTAGGCATTGTTTTAGGTGCTGGGTTTTCAGTGGTTGACAAAACAGACCAAAACAGATGTGTGCGTATGAGAGAGAAAGAGAGAGGGAGAGAGAGAGTGTGCTCTTATTTCTTTAAGGTGTGACAGATGGTGTGTATGTGTGCGTGCATGTGTGTGTGTGTGAGAGAGAGAGAGAGAGAGAGAGAGAGAGAGAGAGAGAGAGAGAGAGAGAGATTGTGGTACAAAGTCTTCCAGGACAAAATAAAGGACAGGAGGATTGTTGAAGGTTAAGAGAATAGGAATTCTGAACAGTATGGTTGCTTGCAGATGGTAAATGGCCTGAAATAGGGAACAGCAGATGCAAAGTCTAGGGCAGGGTCATGTTCTCAGCCTTCCAGGAACTAGGAAGTCACGAGCAGAGAAGAAAGCGGACAAGATCAGCAGTTCCCCGAGGAGCCTTGTGGGATTTTAAGGGTTTGGACTTGCGTCTAGCATGAGTAGGGACGCTGTTGAAAGAGTAAGGACATGATATGATGTGGCCTGTGTCTTTATAGCAGCTGTGTCTCAGGAGAATAGATTGTAGTAGGCAGGGGGAAGCGGAGAAATAGACAGACCTGTTAACAGACAGTTCTCTTTGAGCAACACTGGCCTGAATGGATCAAAGAGATCTGGTTTTGATTTTTCCCCTTAATCCCTCCTCCTTTTCTGAGATAGGGTATCACCCTATGGCCCAGGCTCTCCTCGATCTTGTGACTGACTTCTTTTTTTTTGTTTCAGACGTTCTGGGATTATAGGCATGAGCCCCCACACCTGGCAAGGGACTCAGTTTTGCAGATTGTTTGCATGCTTTCCAAAGAAAGGTCCAGCCGAGAGATAAATACTGTGGAGTTGTCAGGTCAGATGCTTTACTAAAGGAAATCCACAAGGAAGTAATTGTCAGTGAGAAAGGAAAGGGGCTTAGTCCTGCCAGCTCACTGGAGGTATTTTCTAAATAAAGGAGAAAGAAAACCTTGCATATTTATTTGCTGTCACAAGAGGTGTCAAGTGAAGACACTTTAAGGATGGGTCAGGTACTTCTTAAAAGGTCAAGTAAAAGGAGGGTCAGGTACGAATTGACTGGAAGCATATCAACGGAGAGATCATGAATGAGCTTCTTAACAGTCATTTTGGTGGAGCAATGGTGAAGGAAAACTGACCAGTGAAGGTGGACACAAGTAGGGGAGTAGGAAAAGAAACATTCTGTGTCTGTTGACAAAGATTTCAAGGGTTTTCCTACTGTAAAGGGAGTAGGGGATGCAGCAGGAAGCAGGGGAAGGAGGTTTAAAATGGGAAATAACAGCCTGACTTATTGGCTGGGATGAGAGCGACGAGGAAAAGGCAGATGATGCCTAGTGCAGCAGTACAAAAACAGCTGGACTCATCTGGCTTGTTTCTCAAACACTAATTCTTGTTTGTGCATCAAGGATATGTGTACTGTGTACATGCTAGTGCCTGTGTTGTGGTGTGCAGCTGCATGTGGCATGTGGAGAACAGAGGTGGATATGAGCTGTCACCCTCAATTCCTTTCTACCTTCTTTTTAAATAAAAAAAATATGTTTGCCATTTATTTAGTACATGGGTTGTGTGCTGGGTGTGTGTGTGTGTGCTCTGTGACATGAATGCAGCTGTCCTGGTGTGCCATTTGCTGGTCAGAAGATAGTTCGTCAGTCTGTTTTCTGTTCTCACCATGTGAGTTCTAGGATCACATTCATGCAGTCAGGCTGTGCTTTTATCCACTGAATTCAGTCACTGTCCTCTACTGTATTTTTACTCAGATCCCCATGCTTATACCAAAGGCACTTTATGGACCAGCACATATTAGCAGGTCTAAAATGATGCTTGCTTGCTTGATTTATGTATTTGTTTATCCATCCACCAACCCATCCATCCATCCATCCATCCATCCATCCATCCATCCATCCATCCACTCTTCTATCCATCCATCCATCCATCCATCCATCCATCCATCCATCCATCCATCCATCCATCCACTCTTC
>NW_004949121.1:4660192-4660707 GCF_000317375.1 Microtus ochrogaster | reverse complement strand
GTGTAGCACCACGAGGTGCGCTTACCAGGAAGATTCTAGCCTACATCTATCCTGGGTCGGAGCTTCATTGCGTCTGCCCTGGAGAGCAGCGGCCTCACATCTGAGCTCACTTCCTCTTCCTCCCAACATTCTGTTCTGTTTACTCCACCCACCTATGTTATAACCTATCAGGCCAAGCAGTTTCTTTATTAATTAACCAATGACCTTCCTCCATCATCTATCTATCTATCTATCTATCTATCTATCTATCTATCTATCTATCTATCTATCTATCTATCCATCCATTCATCCATCTACCATCCATCCATCCATCCATCCATCCATCCATCCATCCATCCACCCATCTATCCATCCATCCATCCACCCATCTATCTGTCCATCCATCCATCCATCCATCCATCCATCCATCCATCCATCCATCCATCCATCGATCCATCCATCGATCCATCCATCCATCCATCCATCGATCCATCCATCCATCCATCCATCCATCCATCCATCCATCCATCTATCAT
>NW_004949121.1:4596698-4659932 GCF_000317375.1 Microtus ochrogaster | reverse complement strand
ATCCATCGATCCATCCATCCATCCATCCATCCACCCATCTATCCGTCCATCCATCCATTGATCCATCCATCGATCCATCCATCGATCCATCCATCGATCCATCCATCGATCCATCCATCGATCCATCCATCGATCCATCCATCGATCCATCGATCGATCGATCCATCCATCCATCCATCCATCCATCCATCCATCCATCCATCCATCCATCCAGTTTTTGGTGTGTATCATTTCTGTTCATCTTAGTCACCCAGGACATCTCTAGATCAAATATCCATGTTGTCTAAAGTATATGTTGCCTGAATTCTGTTGGTAATTCATAGGTTCTTTAGCAGTTATTTGGAACACAAATTTTCCATCAGTTTTTCAGCATGCTTGTAATCTGGTTTCCTATGAACTTATTAGGTAACACAGTAACAAACTCTGAGCAGTACATGTTTCTCGATGTTGTGCAGGTGAACAGCTGACTGTAGGAATCACGTGAGCATGTGGTTGAAGTGAAGATCCTGATCCTTCTAGTCTGCAATGGGGGCTGAACTGTTTTCCCAGAAAGCTCCCACAGAAAGCAGGGAGTGCCCGAGCACCGAGCACCTCCTTTTGAGTAAAAAGAGATCAGTGAGCAGAACTTCCGAGTCCTTCTTCCCTGGCTGGCTTTTGTTCTTGCACTTTTATTCCACTGGATACTTGTCTCCTAGTCCTCTTCTGCAGGACCTTAGAGACTTAGGGAAATGCAGCATTTCAGTATCCCTGCCTTCCTCTCTTTGCCTGTTTTGGTCTCTGACATAAGCCTGTGGGCATCTGTGCTTTTTGCATAATTATCAGCTAGCTGAGGAGACACTAAGCAAGTTCATTTGCATATGCAGAAGGCCAGACTCAGGGTCTAATTTAATTGGCAAGGCCGTTTTTTCTGCCTCATGAACTTTGCTTTCTGAACATTGGTGAGGTCCTATGTTAGTTAGTGCTGTTTTGCCAGTTTAGGTGTTGTTCCTATTGTAGTGCTGTAGACACCTGCTTGTCACAGCCAAATCACTTCAGTAGATGGCTCCCTTGTTAGAGGTCAGTTCTTTTGGTTTTATTATTTAAGTAAATTAGGTCAGTTTGTGGAAGTTAGAGCAAATCTTTTATACATGCTAATACAAAACTTTTCTCATTCTTCATTACTTCAGCAGTGTCAAGTGTGGCTTCCATCTCCGTAGATTCAATAAAAAGTAGCATCCTGTAACATTTGTGCCACTATTTATTTTGGTGGGCTTTTAGTTTCATTTTGATATTTTTCTCTGTTTTGTTTTTGTATTTGATTTTTTCTTTCTTTTCTTTTCTTTTTTCTTTCCTTTCTTTTTCTAGAGAAAGAACATGGAGTTGGGTGGGTAGGAGTTTTAGAGGAGTTGGGAAAGGGAAAATATAATCAAAATATATTGTATTAAAAAAAAAAAACAACTTTGAAGTCAGTGAGGAATTGACTGATGTTGGCAGCCTGCCTTTCACCTAGGACCAGGGTGAAATCCCGGCCTGGGATGCTGCCTTGAACCATGTCCTGGTCTGAGGTCTTACAACAGCTTGGACCTGTGTTGATGTCTATTGCTTCTGATACCATTGAAGGCCATGCTGAGGCCAGGGGTTTGGGCTGCTACCTGGGTCCATGTTGGTGTCCGAGGGCCATTCCAGTCTGAGTGGCTTGTCCTGCCACCTGCCATGGCGACATCCTAGCCCAGGCTGCTACTGATCCAATGAACCTACCACAGCTGGATTCTGTGTTGATGTCCAAGGCCCATACCTGGGTTCTGAGCCACCAACCTGTGGTCTTTCTGTTATTTGAGGACTGTGCTGTTGTTGAAACCATGTCAGTCTGTGTGGCCTGCACTGTCAATGGGGTCATGGTGTTGTCTGGGCCTAGGCTGCTGCCAAAGGCCTTGTCTGGGTCCATGGCCCAGCATCAGTAAGGGTCTGGGTTCTTGTCTGTTCTTTCTGTTGCCACCGGGGCTGTGTAGATGCTGGGGTCTAGAGATTCACCTATCCAGAAATATAGCAAATTAGGTCCTTGTGTATTCTATAAGTTTGTGATTAAGATGGTAACAAGCCTTTGGAAGCACAGATACATAAAATTACTTTGAAAACCTAGTTTAATTTTAAGTAAAAACATCAGCTGAGTATGTATCTTACTGGTCTGGAGTACCAGAGGTCTTACTGGTCTAAGGTACCAGAGGTCTTACTGGTCTAGAGTACCAGAGGTCTCGCTGGTCTGGAGCACCAGAGGTCTCGCTGTTCTAGGGTACCAGAGGTCTCGCTGGTCTAGAGTACAAGAAGTCTTACTGTTCTAGAGCATCAGAGGTCTTGCTGGTCTAGAGCACCAGAGGTCTCGCTGGTCTAGGACACCAGAGGTCTCACTGGTCTAGAGTACAAGAAGTCTTACAGTTCTAGAGTACAAGAAGTCTTACAGTTCTAGAGTACAAGAAGTCTTACAGTTCTAGAGCACCAGAGGTCTTGCTGGTCTGTAGCACCAGAGGTCTTACTGATCTAGAGCACCAGAGGTCTTACTGTTCTGGAGCACCAGAGGTCTCACTGGTCTAGAGCACCCGAGGTCTTGCTGGTCTAGAGCACCAGAGGTCTTGCTGGTCTAGGGCACCAGAGGTCTTACTGATCTAGGGCACCAGAGGTCTCGCTGGTCTATAGCACCAGAGGTCTTGCTGGTCTAGAGTACCAGAGGTCTTGCTGGTCTAGAGCACCAGAGGTCTCACTGTTCTAGAGCACCAGAGGTCTCACTGTTCTAGAGCACCAGAGGTCTCACTAGTCTAGAGCACCCAAGGTCTTGCTGGTCTAGAGCACCACAGGTCTTACTGATCTAGAGCACCACAGGTCTCACTAGTACCAGAGACTCTGGGTTCTCTCCCTAGAATGTGCTGCTGTGAATAGATGTTCTAATTCTAGACATTCCAGAGGTGGGAGTTGGAGGATCAGAACTGAGCTCATGCTGACCTGGGCTATATTAGATCCTGTCTCAAAACTTAAAGAAAAGGTGAATACTCCACTTTCCTTCAAGTTGAATACTGGAGAGATGGCTCACAGGTTAAGAGCTTGCTGCTCTAGCACAGGACCCCCCTTCAGTTCCTGATACCCACCTCAGGAGGCCACACAACCACGTATAACTCCAGCTCCAGGGGAGCCAATACCTTCTGGCTTCCAAGGACATCTGTGCACTTGCAGCATAGACACAGGGGGACACTAAACATACATATGTGTAAATGTATACATATGTATGTATAGATACAGGGAGACACTAAACAGACATATGTGTAAATGTATACATATGTATATATGTGTAGTATAATAAAATGTTTATTTTTATGGTTTTAAAATATGAATGATATCTCGTGTCTGGACAGCCACCTAAGATCATGTTGGTGGCCAAAGGCCTTGCTGCCACAGGGCCATACTGGTCTTGGTGGTCTGTGCTGCCTCTGGGAACAAGGCCATAGCCAGACCCAAGGTGCTGTGGAGAGCCATGTCTGAGTCTATGGGGCCTGTGATGATGTCCATGGCCCATGTTACCACAGGAGGTCATAGGAACCATGCATGTTGGCATCTGAGGGCTAAACTGAGTGAGACCCTCTCATCACTGGCCCTGGGCTAGCTGACTCTGCTCCTTACTGGACACTGCAGCAGAAAAGCTGGCCCTGCCCTCCTCTGTGGGAGAGCTGCTGTTCCCTCCCTCCCCCAGCACTCCAGAGTTATGACCTTAACCTGCCTCACTACAGGTGTGTGGGAGAGCCCTGGCCCCGATGGCAGGGACCTAGGAGAGCTGTCTCTGCCCTTGTCTGAAGAGGGTTAACCCACTGGCTTTGACTGATCAGCTCAGCTACCACCCAAACCTAACATCTGCCCCTCTGTGTCCTGCTGGAGTGTGAAGGGACTGCTCATGTGGAATGGTAACGCAGGAAATACAAGAGGACTTTCATTGAGGGTCCAGTGATGACGGTGTGCCAGAGGCCTGGAACCAGACCAGTGACTCATTGCAATGGGCATTTGTGAGTGGGGCTGATTGGACAAAAGGGTACACTGCTTGACACACCACAGCTCCCGATGCCACTAGGATGACTGAAGAGGTGTTGGAGAGATAGTGAAGCTAGGTAGTTTGTGTTTGTTTTGTTTTAAATTCATTTTGGGAGGTTCTTTTAGGGGTCATGCTGCAGGGGTGATGGGCAGATATGGAGGGACTGGGAGGTGAGCGGGATTGATGTGCATGATGTTAAAGTCCCAAAGAATCATTTAAGAATTATGTAACCTTCTAAGATAATAATACAATAGAATAATAGGGTATTCAGTCAGGGTGAGATTTGAAATTGATTCTGCATAAACTGAAAATTTATGTAAATTTTGTATTTAGTAAAAATTATATATCTACCTTTTTAATTTTTAAGGGACATATTTTTAAAGATTGTACTGTACTGAACTGCATAGCAGAAATATACATATACTTTGAAATCTTTAATAGCTATATTAAAAAAGTAAAAGGGATGAGATAAATTAATTTAATGTATTTTATGTAACCTTGTATGCCAGAGTATTGTCATTTTATTACATTAGTGGTATATTGAGGTAATTTATGTATTCTCTATATTAAGTCATAAAGATTGCTCTATATTCAGCATCTACAGCACATCTGCCCTATTTCAGGTGCTAATGGCCCCAAGTGGCTGCCATATTGAATAGCACAAGTGTAGTAGAGCAATGGGAGGCATGAGAAGCACAGTTTTGTTTCTTCTTTTGTTTGCCATTCTCCATAACTATCAGCATATAATGTGCTAAGTGATTATATGTAGACCAGCAAAGTTAATAACAAGATGGAATTTTAAGCGTTAATATTAAAGTCTGCCCTCGGTTGTGTTTATTAGAATATATAAAATATTAAACCACTGGCTGACTTTAGTAGTAGTCAGCTCTCAGAGGTGAGGACCTCCTTAATGGCTCTTCTTGGTTATCAGCTTGACAATGTCTAGAATGAACTACAATCCAGAAATGGAGGTCACATCTATGAGATATTTTTTGCTTGGTTTGAAGTAGGTGTATCTATTTCTAGTTGGGAACTTTGAGGTAGGAAGACACACCTTTGATCCTGATCTTGAGGCTGGGCTGCACCTTCTGCAGGAAGCCTATATAAGGCTATGGAAGAAGAAAGTTCTTGCTCTTTTCTTGCTCGCTGTTGCCTTGCTGGCACATCCATTCCTTCATTGGTGTTGGAACCTACTTAGTTGGAATTCCAGCATATACAGAAGAGCAGTACATACAAAAGATTCCAGTATATACACAAGACACCTAGGCTTGTGGGGCTGGGCAGCTGTTAGATTCTTGGACTTTCCATTCACAGCTAGCTGATGTTGGATTAGCTGGGCTGTAGCCTGTCAATCATTCCAATAAATTACACACACCACACACACACACATACACCACACACACATACACACACACACACACACACACACACAGAGAGAGAGAGAGAGAGAGAGAGAGAGAGAGAGAGAGAGAGAGAGAGGAGAGAGAGAGATTCACTCCCTAAGTTCTGTGACTCTTGAGAAGCTTGACTAATACAACCTCTAAACATTTAAAATGGTTAATGCTTTTAGACAGTAAGTTTTAATAACATTATTTATGATGATTTGCTTCCTGAGGTAACATCTGAGTAATGTCACAGTGACATCACTGAGTGTTTAAAAGGCAAGGAGCCCATGCCAAACAGACATTACACCCGATATCCTTGATTCCTTTATCTCTTAGAAGGCAGAGAGGTGGTGTCTTGACATACATTTTACAGCGGGGAGCCTAAGAGCAGAAAGGATAAGTGAGTTTTCCTAGGACACAGAGAAAGATTTGAACTCCAGACAGTTCAATACCAGAACTTCCTTAGATTCTGCTGGCACGATGCCAGGCGATGCATGCACTTACTTCATCTTTAAATTATATACAGGGAGCCTAAGTATTTAGTTGTAAAAAGTGAGGATATCTAGCTGATATAATCTACTCACACTGGAAACATTGCGGTAAATTCTTCATATAAATTCATCCTGTTTATCATTAATTTCAGTATTAGTTTCAAGAGTTGTTTAGAATTTTGATGATCTTCTATTTTAATTTTAATTAATATAATTAATTATAACACCTTAATTTTCTGCCTAACCTGTAGGTCACACATTCTTTGAACCACCAGTTCCCAAAAAATGACCTGGAGACTTCTTATTAATTATGAGTGTTTGGGTCTTGAGATAGGTTGTTTCCTAATTTTCTGAGAAATCGCCATACTGATATTCAAAGGGGCTATACCAGTTTGCATTCCCACCAACAATGCAGGAGTGTTCCCTTTACCTGACATCCTCTCCAGCAAAAGCTGTCATCGGTGTTTTTGATCTTGGCCATTTTTACAGGTGTAAGATGGAATCTCAGAGTTGTTTTGAATTGCATTTCTCTGAGGCTAAGGATGTTGAGCATTTCCTTAAGTGTCCTTCTTTCAGCCATTTTAGATTTCTATGTTGAGAGTTCTCTGTTTAGGTTTGTACCCCATTTTTATTGGATTATTTGTTCTTTTGGTGACCAATTTCTTGAGTTCTTTGTATATTGTGGAGATCAGCCTTCTGTCCGCCGTGGGGTTGGTGAAGATCTTTTCCCATTCTGTAGGCTGTCATTTTGCCTTGTTGACCATGTCCTTTGCTTTACAGAAGCTTCTCAGTTTCAGGAGGTCCCATTTATTACTTGCTTCTCTCAATGTCTGTGCTACTGGAGTTATATTTATGAAGTGGTCTCCTGTGCCAATGAATTCAAGTGTACTTCCCACTTTCTATTCTATGAGGTTCAGTGTGGTTGGTTTTATGTTGAGGTCTTTGATCCATTTGGACTTGAGTTTTCTGCATGGCAATAGACATGGATCTATTTTTATACCTCTACATGTTGATATCCAGTTATGCCAGTACCATTTGTTGAATATGCTTTTTTTCCATTTTATATATTTTGCTTCCTTGTCAAAAATCAGGTGTTCTAGGTGTGTGGATTGATATACAGGTCTTCGATTTGGTTCCATTGGTTCTTCTTTCTGCTTTTGTGCCAGTACCAGGCTGTTTTCAGTACTGTAGCTCCATAGGAGAGTTTGAAGTCAGGGATTGTGATGCCTTCAGAAGTTCCTTTATTATACTGGATTGTTTTGGCTATCCTTGTTTTTTTTTTTTTCCTTTTTCATATGAAGTTGAGTACCTTTCTTTTGAGGTCTATGAATAATTTTGCTGGACTTTTGCTGGGCATTGCATTCAATCTGTGGATTGCTTTTGGTAAGATTGTCATTTTTACTATGTTAATTGTACCTACCCAAGATCATAGGAGATCTTTCCATTTTCTGGTGTCTTCTTCAATTTCTTTCTTCAGAGATTGAAAGCTGTGGTCATACAGGTCTTCCACTTGTTTGGTTAGAGTTACTCCAAGATATTTTATGTTCTTTTGGGGTTTATATTCAAAGGATGCTCAATCACACTACAAGGACATGTGCTCAAATATGTTCATAGCAGCATTATTTGTCATAGCCAGAACCTGGAAGCAACCTAAATGCCCCTCTACTTAAGAATGGATAAGGAAAATATGGTACATTTATACAATGTGCAGCAGAAAAAATAATGACATCTTGAAATTTGTGAGCAAATGGATGGATCTAAAATACATCATTTTGAGTGAGGTAACCCAGACACAGAAAGACAAATATCATATGTACTTACTCATAAGTGGCTTTTAGACATAAAGCAAAGAAAAACCAGCCTACAAATCACAATCCCAGAGAACCTATACAATAAAGAGGACCCTAAGAGAGACATACATGGATCTAATCTACATGGGAGCAAATAGGGAGCACGGGGAGCATGGGAAAGGGTAGAAGAGGAGGGGAGAGGAAGAGAGAGGAGCAGAGAAAATATATATATAGCTCAATAAACACAATTTCAAAAAATTATGAATGTTTGACCTTAGTTTAGGCTTGTTCCTAACTAGTTCTTAAGACCTAAATTAACTCATATATATTAATCTACGTTCTATCATGTACTCGTTACCTCTCTTCAACTCTGTACATCAGACTTCCCTTAGTGTCTGCCTGGCAAATCCCACACTCCTCAGATTCTTCCTGGGTCTCCCTTTCTCTCCAGAAGTACCACTTATTCTCTCCTTCCTAGCTATTGGTCATTTGGCTCTTTATTAAACCAATCAGAAGGCACCTTAGGCAGAGACACATCTTTTTTTTTTTGTTTTTGTTTTATTTTGGTTTTTTTTTCTTTTATTGAGAAAAGAAAAAAAACAAGTTTCCACCTCCTCCCAGCCTCCCATTTCCCTCCCCCTCCTCCCACCCTTCCCCCCCTCCTCCCACCCTTCTCCCCCTCCCCCCACTCCTCTCCCCCTCCCTCTCCAGTCCAATGGGCAGTCAGGGTTCCCTGCCCTGTGGTAAGTCCTATGTCCTCCCCCCTCCGTCTATATTTAGGAAGGTGAACATCCAAACTGGCTAGGCTCCCGCAAAGCCAGCACATTAAGTAGGATCAAAACCCCGTGCCATTGTCCTTAGCTTCTCATCAGTCCTCATTGTTCGCCATGTTCAGAGAGACCAGTTATATCCCATGCTTTTCCCTTCACAGTCCAGCTGGCCTTGGTGAGCTCCCAATAGATCAGCTCCACTGTCTCAATGGGTGGGTGCGCCCCTCGTGGTCCCGACTTCGTTGCTCATGTTCTCCCTCCTTCTGCTCCTCATTGGGACCTTGAGAACTCAGTCCAGTGCTCCAGTGTGGGTTTATGTCTCTAACGCCATCCATCACCAGATGAAGGTTCTATGATGATATGCAAGATATTCGTCAGTGTTGCTATAGGATAGGGTCATTTCAGGTTCTTTATCCTCAGCTGTCCAGGGAACTAACTGGGGACCTCGGCTTGGGCTCCTGGGAGCCACTCTAGGTTCAAGGCTCTTGCCAACCCTAAGGTGGTTCCCTTATCTAAGAATTGAGCTTCCGTGCTCCCTCATCCAACCTTCCTTTATCCCAATCCTCCTTTTTCCCAAAGTTCCCCTAATCCTCCCCTTCTGCCTTATCTCTCCCCATCTCCCCTTACCCCCCTCCCACCCCACCCCCAAGATCCCAATTTTCTCCCAGGCAATTTTGTCTATTTCCCATAGCCACATCTTTACCCGGTACTAAAAAATTATCCCACAACACTAATCCTTTGGGAATAAACAGCTAATAATATATACAATAATTTTTCTTGTCATTGCTAGTTTACAGCTTGATTGTATAGTTAGAAATATTATATCATTGTTGTTAGTAATCATACAATCACATTTATTAAGTGATTATTATGTAACCAGCCACCCTTGTGCTAATACTTTATACTCATTTAATCATTAGAGCAGGGCTCTAAGATTATTTTTATCTTTATCAATAATTAGTTATCAGTGACAGTATCCTTATAGCTGGAAATGATTAGAATCTAAGAATTATCGTATTATAAGATTCTTGTGTCTAAATTTCCCCTATTTTTTAATGACTCTATAGCCCAGGTTGGCCTTGAACTCTTGGTGATCCTCCTGCCTCATCCTCCCAAGTACGGGTTACAGATGTGTCCTACCGAACCTGGCAGGATGTTTGTTTTCAGAATACTGTTAACAGTGAAAGGGTAGGTGAGTGGTGAGAAAAAGATCTTGTGGAAATGGTGATCTTTAACCTAAGGGCAAAAAAAGTTGTCTTTCAGCATTTAGAACAAAGATATGACCTGAAAAAAAAAAGAAAACAGAACATGTAAGAGTTTTGTCTTAGTTAGGGTTTCAGTTGCTGTGAAGAAACACCATGACCCATCAACTCTTATAAAGGAAAACCTTTCATTGGGCCTCTCTTAAGTTTCAAAAGTTCATCCACTATTATCATGGTGGGACATTGCAATGTGCAGGCAGACGTGGTGCTGGAGAAGGGGTTGGAGAAGGACTTTGAAAAGGAGTTGAAATAGGAGTCTCTGTCACTGGGAGTATCCTGAGCATAGAAGTCAAAGCCCACCCCCACAGTGACATGCTTCCTCCAACAAGGCCACATCTCTTAATAGTGCCACTCCGTTTGTGGACTATTTTCTTTCAAACCACCACAACTTTTCTAATGGAATTGACTGAAAAACTGGATCAACTTTCTGTCTTGATGCCTTTGAACAAAGACTAGTCACTGCCTAGATATTATAGATTAAATGCTTACATTAGCAAGTTTGGATATATAAGGACATAGGCCATAACTTAAAGAAATGTTCAAGTGTGAAAGAACCTTTAAGTTGTGATTTTGCAGTAAATTCTGTTAAAACGTAAAATTCCCTTTATAACTATGGGCTTGCTTTGCAAGAGATACTGGCTGTGATTTAGTAGTAGAGTGTCAGAGCTCAAAAGACCCTAGAAACAAGACCTGAAGCCTTGCAAATGAGAAAACAGAGAAAGTTAGAGAAAATGAATTAATTAATGGTACACTTGGAATAGAGCTCAGGAATTGAATTCAAGTATATTAACTATGTTTTTAAAACAATTTCCGATGTATATATGAAACACACTGAAACACATTTAGACAGATTAAAAGTTCTTCTCGGTCTTTCCTTTTACTAACAGAATGAGTGACCTGAAGGCCATTTGGTTTGTTCTATTAGGACACACTTGAGTTCTTTTGACTATCTTATCTAAACTTGAAACCCAGTGATTTTCCTAAGGAAATGTTTCTTCAACTTTGCTTAGTTCCTATGCTTCATTTCATGGAAAACCTGAATCTTTGCAATAAAAAAACAGGAGGAAGGATGAAGTGCCTTTGAGAATTGATTTGTTCTGTCAATTCATATTTTTTGAACTAATCTATTTTTAGTTATTCATTTCTTTTTTCTTTTGTTTTTGTTTTTCGTCTTTTGTTTCTGAGACAAGGTTTCTCAGTAGTAATGGAGACAGCCCTGGAACTCGCTCTGTAGACCAGACTGGCCCCAAACTCACAGAGACTCCTGAGTGCTGGGATTAAAGGTGTGCACTACCACTGCCCAGCTTTTTTTTCTTTTTAAATACATTTTAATAATTTTCTTTGAGAATTTCATACACGAATATTGTATATACTTCATTTCCTTTGTACTGTCTCTCTACTTAAACCTCTTCCTCTATAAGTCCTCCAAATCCACCACCTACTCTCAGATTTATGACCTTTTCTTCTTTAGTTATTATAGTTACATACACACACGCACATGTGCACACATACTCACACCCACACCCTACCATGAGAACCTCCTGTGTGCTACATGCTTTTTCAAGATTGTACTGTGAGTGATTTTTACTTTGAGATGAGAAACCATTATTCTCATAGCAGATCAGTAGATCTGGAGATCTGTTTTTTTTCTTTGTCTTTATTTATTAATTTTAAAATATCACTAATAGTTTGAAATCATTTCTTGTAAATTTCATCAAGCTATAGTCCAGTATCTTTTGATTTGGTGAACTATTCAGACAGCAAGCAGTTGATAGTTGTAATTTAATTTTGACATTAGTTAAGTATATTCACAATAAATGCAAGCTGCTTAAAAATAGCCCATCTTATACTGGTTGGAAAAGCACCATGGCTTCATGAATATATTTGCTGGATCTAGGTTTGATCTCACATTTTACTGATGGTCAGAATTTTGAGTAAATATGTTCATTTTTTTTATTCTTTCAATCTTTTACTCCCTCCCTCCCTCTTTCTTTTCTTCTCTTTTTGATAGAATATCACATTGTAGTCCAAGCTGGTATGGAACTCACTATGTTGCCTAAGGTTGGCTTCAGTTTGACAAGTATTGGGGTCTCAGGTGTGAACCACTATACCTGGATCTATTCACTTTTTCAAGTCTCAGCTTCTTCATTGGTAAAACCACCTGATTAATGGGCTCTTTGAAGATTAAATGGCTAAAAAGGAGATGGTACTTTTGAAATATCTGGCGTATTGTAAATATTTTGTAAAACATACTATGATAGTCTCTCCAAGAAGATTTTAACAATGGATACAAACAATAAACTGGGAGGATAATTTAGAATTTAATTTTAGATAATTTTATGATTTATGTTTAGAGTTTTTACAAATGTCCCAAGGTTTTTGTTTTTTATTAATCTTGACATTGAAACAATGCTTACAGTAACACTTCTATCTTCACACTGGATGTTTTGCATGTGTGTGAATTCTTTTTTTCTTTTATTTTAAAAAAGCTTTTATTTAACCTTTTTGGATTCTAGGCATTTATTCTTTAGAACTGAATGAATATTGGGGGGAGGGGAAGAATGCAAAATTCATTCAGGAAAAAGCAATTTTAGATAGGATTTATTTTATTTTATTTTTATTTTTATTGAAAAAATTTCTGCCTCCTCCCCGATTCCCATTTCCCTCTCCTTTCCCCCACTCCTCCCCCTCCCTCGCTCCTCTCCCCCTCCCCCCATCCCTTTCCCTCTCCTGCTCCAGTCCAAAGAACAGTCAGGGTTCCCTGCCCTGTGGGAAGACCAAGGTCCTCCCCACTCCATCCAGGTCTAGGAAGGTGAGCATCCAAACAGGCTAGGCTCCCACAGAGCCAGTTCATGCAGTAGGATCAAAACCCAGTGCCATTGTCTTTGGCTTCTCATCAGCCCTCATTGTCCACCATGTTCAGAGTCCAGTTTTATCCCATGCTTTTTCAGTCCCAGTCCATCTGGCCTTGGTGAATTCTTTAAATGTCATTAGCTCTTTTTGTAATATCAGTACATTGTGTATTCTAAAAGTCTCCTCCTCATTCCAGAAAGTACCAGTTTTGGATCAGTTCTGGAGGCCAGAGCAGGATAGGTCCTGCTGTAAGGTCACAATTGACCTGTAGCTGGAGGACACCAAGGAACTGGTGTGCTGTAAGGTCACAATTGACCTGTAGCTGGAGGACACCAAGGAACTGGTGTGCTGTAGGGCCTCTCTGCACACCGTGTGTGTATGTGTGTGTTTGTGTGTATACTCTGGTACTCAAGATGTTTCTCTTTCCAGAGAACAAACATAGCCCTTTAAGTTGTAGGTGAATTCCATAATGTTCTTGTTTTCCTATTGTCACTGGTAGTAAATACGATCTAACTTTAAGTTCGATATTGTACTTGCCACGTGTCTGATCACCAGCATTGTAAATCTGACTTGCTAATCTCCATGTAGCCAGGAGGATTCTACTGTAAAACTGAACTGTGCCTATGCTAAACTCAGTCCTGTTGGCTCCTACAACTCCAATTGGCTCCCTGTTCCTTCCAGGCTCTGGTTGTCTGCTTCCTTGGCCTCAGTTCTGCAGTTCATTTCCCTGGAGCTTAGGCATCATGCACTGAGCTTATAAATTCATCTGAGTTGATGGAGGGTCAGAGGACTATTGTGCCAAGATGTTGTGCTCCCATCAGTTGAAAGCACTGTAGCGAGTGCTGAGATCACTGTGTCTCTGTGCTAATGTCACATTCCAGCCTTCCTCTTAGTTGATCCCTTTGTGTGGCGATCATCGTGGGGATTGTAGATTGCAGATAAGGTAGCTGCATGGAGGCATTATGTTTCACAAGCACGTATGACCTTTTCGTAGGCTGTGTAATGAATTTAAAAAATTCCATTTTAAAGTAAAAATAAAAACAATGCTGGTTGTGGTGGTGCATGCCTTTAATGTTTGAGGCCATCCTGGTGTATATAATGAGACTCTGCCTCAAAAAGTAAGTAACTTAAGAAAGCAATAAATAATACATTTTCCTGTTTATAAAAATGCCTTCGTAATAGTAGGTAACTCAAGCTATCCAGATATATCTTCAGAAGAAGAAGAAAAGTTAATTGTACTTTCTGGAGTTAAAACTGATAATCTTTTTGAGACATTTCCTTTTTTTGTTTTATTCTGAGTATCTGTATCATAGAGTATACATTATTTTATGTCATGTTTTACTGTGCTTACCATTACATTATGAACATTTCCCCATGTCATTAAAACTATTTGCAAATATGTTTTTAAATGAATAGTATTTAATCTTAAGACTACCATAATTTATTTAGTCATTCATTATTGTCTAGAACATTTCAGGCTATTCACTTTGAGGTAAAACACTGTGTTGTGTGGTGCCTACTGAGTATCATCTAAGCTTTCACCTGCATCTCTGATGTTTGCCCTATCTTCTGTCTTGAAGTAGAGGGAGAATCAAAGGGCTGACCCCTTTTGTAAAGGTAGTGTCCATTTAAATCCCTACACAACACAGTATCAGATGGAAAGAAGCTTTTGTAGCTTTACTATTTTGCTTTGTTTTTTTTTTTTATTTCTTTATAGGGTCTCCCTATGTCAGCCAGGCTGAGCTTGAACTTGTAAGGATCCCCCGAGTGCTACTATTATCATCATCCCTGACTTGAACATGATGCTTCAAAGGCCTGGCTCTTGTATAGCCACTGAAAGTCTTGATCTTTCTAAGGTGCCATTGGTCCTTAGGAAATATGTAATCCTATTTTATATTCCCCAGATGAGAAAACAGAGCTATAAAAGTTAATTAACTTACTTGGGATCTTATAGATAGTAATTTGCAGAACCAGGATTAGAGGCCTGACTCCTTGTCCCATGTTTTCTGTATTCTGATCCTCACTTACAGACATAGTAGTACTTGGCCAGCTTTGAATCAAAAGTGACAAAGCCTATGACCTAACATTCCCCCTGGCCCATCATTTGCTGCAGTGTGACCACTGCTCAGTGTAACTGTGCCATACTCATCATCTGGCTGACAGTGTCCCTGATCCAGGGTTTTCAGATAGGTCCTTCAGGTTAATTCTGATTAAGTCTGGTTTGAGTTATAGATTGGTGAATTGTGGATAGGGTACCTTAACTAAGTCTGTGTCAGTGTGCACATTCATTGCCCTGGAATTGGATGCTCAGATGTTGGCAGTTTAGGTCAGATCACATACAGTGAGATTGAGGGAGAGATGAGTTCTAATAACAGGCCAGAGGAAAGATGCTTGGCAGACGGAAACAACAGATGTCTGTGGCAGATGATATGGGGCTCTCCAGAAGAAGCATATGCTTCTTCAAGACAAAGGGCATGTGGAGGGAAGAGGTTAGCATCTGAGCAGCTGAGAGAAGGTGTGGCCTAAGTAGGTACCGGGAGATGTAAAAGTGGAGAATGGCCTTGGGAAAGTAAGTGAGATTAGATCACACAGGATTTTACTTAGGTGCTCAGATTTTATCCAGTGAAAATGAATAGTTAGTGGCACAATTTAAGCAGATTAGCTTTTTAGCAGTATGGAGAGTTTTGGAGAAGTCACAGAAGGAGCCAGGCAGATCTATTAGGAGCCTGTAGGTGAGTGATGGTTTGAACTCTCAACGCCACAGTAGTTGAGATGTAGCCAAGTAGAAAGACAAATGAACAGCTCTCTTTATAACATCTGGAGAGTGCCATTTAGTCTGGTTCACCTAGGAGTAAAACAGGAGCAGAGAGAGCAGTGGGCATTGGAGACAAGTTTAGCTACCAAAGGCCTGCACATCTTTGGTCAGATGGGTCTTGCCTCCAAAGGCTCTACAGTGTGCCAGATCATAGCCATCTGTTTTATTTGTTTTTGGATATTGTTCTGTGGCACTACATTTCTTATATCTTACAGATTATAAAATTAGGACAAATATTAGCCACATTCATATCCATCACTGATTTTTGATGTGCTCATTAAGTCATATAGTAGGAGTATGACTTGGTTAGTCATAAATTAGGTGGGTATTTGATTCTAAGGCTTACAGCCTTGAGAGGAAGTTTAAAGGAGCAAAAGTCATCTTCATTAGGATGTTCGTTAGGATGATTTAAAAAAAAAAAACAACAACAGGAGGAATTGGAGAGAGGCAGACCTAAAGAGAACGTCCAAAGAAGCCATGTGACAGTTATCTTGGCTTCTCTTGTGTAGGCCTCTGTTGTGGGGTGCCCACTTGTTGGTTTTCTGGTTGCTCAGACTCCTGAAATAATCACACAGAAGCTGTATTAATTAAAATCACTGCTTGACCTATTAGTTCTAGTTTCTTATTGGCTAGCTTGTACATCTTAATTTAACCCATTTCCATTATTTTATATTTTACCATGAGGCTCATGGCCTACCAGCAAGGTTCCAGCTGGCAGCTGGCATCTTTCTCCTCTGGTGGCTCATGGCATCTTTAAACTCTGCCTTTTTTCTCCCAACATTCAGTTTAATTTTCCTCTCTTACCTCTATTCTGCTCTGTTCAGGCCTAATACAGTTTCTTTATTAACCTATGGTATTCACAGCATACAGGGAATCCCACATCCCCTCTCCTTTTCTGTTTAAATAAAAAGGAAGGTTTTAACATTAACACACAAAAAAATTACATATAACAAACAGGTATCAAGCAAGAATTGCAGTTATAATATTTATATCTACTTTATTTCTATCATAACTAAGGAAAACTATAACTATATATTCTTCAACTCCATCAAAGACTCCAGAAGGATATAATATTACCTATGTTAACCAGAAGTGCATTGTAAGCAACTTCCAAAACTCTAGAATTGACAGAGACATCTTGCTGCCTGGACAGTCACCCAAAGTTCTTCTGTAACATTGTGCCATCCATCTTCAGCCTACAGGCCCATAGTATCCAGCAGACTTTCCTATGAAGCAGGAAATTTCAAAGACAGTTCCGCCTATATTGGCAGTTTGCCAGTCACTTTCTTCTGTGTCCTGCAGAATGTCTGGCAGACTCTTTCATGTAGCAGGAACCCCAAAGGACCATCTCATCTTTAGGCAAGTTCAGCAGGCCTCTGTTTATGTGACATTCCTGTGGTTTGCTTGGTCCTGGTTGGTTCTCAGGTTGAAAGCCCCACCCCTGTGAAAATGGCAAATTCCCTTCTAACAAGCTGACAGTATCTGGGTTCACAAACATTCTTGTGGGCACCATTTTTTGTAGTTAGTTATTTAAAAGTGATGATTAAGAGAATTTTAGAAATCCAAGTTTTTATGTATGTCTCTGGAGGAATATCAGAACACTTATTTCTGTTTCTTAGGTTTCTAAGCAACTGTCCCAAAACTTTGCCATCTTTTCAAACCCTTCCCCAATAAATCAGCACTTGTTTTAACATACTCTATTCTGGAAAACTCACTTTCAGTTGCCTGTCTGGAAGGAGATCTCTGGAGGGGCTTGGCGTGGAGGCAGGGTGAACAGTTTTGAGTTGGGTAATTAGCCACAACCATGCGGAATGGAAGCGGTGATGAATCTAATTAGGGTAGCCATTGTGTGTTATGGACCCCTGGGTGATGGCCTAGAAACACCTCTTTTCCTAGTTTAACTGATAGATGAAAAACTGCTTTCACATGTGGGGATTTATTTCTTTTTCAAAGTAGAGATTTATTTATCTGTTTTTCGTCTGTTTCTTTGATAGTTGAGAAGCAAACATGTCTCTAGTTTTGGGATCCGACTTTCCTCCTCTTGTTTCATTACACGGGCTTAGTGGAGCACCTGGAAACAGGGCACCTTCAGTCTTTGCAAAGAATCTTAGTGCTTTTTGTGGATAGTTCAGAAGCACCTTTGCTAGGGACATCCTTTTCTGGCCACTTCTATACTACTAAATTGTTCGTGTTTGTCTTTAGCATTTCTTGGCACTTACTGTGCATCAGGCACTATCAGATAGATGAAAAGGATTGAAAGCTAATCTATCAGTTTCATTTCTACAGCTGTAGCCTCATGCTTGGTACATGTTAGGTTGCTGAATAAGTATTTGTTGAAAGAATAGGTCACTGATTAGACCCTTGTTTTGTATTTGTACGCACACTCTTACTTAACTATTACAATTACTGCTCATTCTGGAGGGCAACTCTTTTTTTTTAAAGAGTGAACTTCTGTAAGCCAAATCTCATTTATTTCTTGGTAGTTTACAAATTATAAATAATAGTTATTTGATTCGTTTTGAATTGCTTACACTGTATTTTGAATGTCCTCTCCCATCTCCTCCCAGACATGCTCATCCCTCTACTCACTCAACTTTATGTCCTGCTTTATTTTTTTTTAAACACAGTGAGTTCAATTTGTGCGATCCAGATCTAGCCATAGTAGAATAAGTTTCAAAAAAAGGAGAAGAAGAAGAGGAGGAGGAGGAGGAGGAAGAAGAAGAAGTAATCTCTAGAGAAAACTCAAATGTGGCAGAGTGAACAAAGACATGAGTGAGGAAGGGAATGAGAAAGGGGATGAGCTCATCTCTGAGCCCTGCACTATTGTGCCCACCGAATAATGCTGCCAAAAGTACACCACAGTGTCTCTGAGGCTGACATGGAGCATGGTTGAGTGAAGCACGAATCTCAATTCAGTGTTTCCAAACAGAACTGTGTAGTTACACATATGAACTCTCAGCAGCCTGACATCTTGCATAAGACCTGCACAGACTCAAGAATCCCATCATGGAGGGAAGGAGGGGACCAAGTCCCATCCCTAACTAAGAACCTATTGACAGGTGAAAGCCCTGGGAAGGGAGAGCCAAGCCTTGTGGAAGAGCTGCTTCTAAAGTATGGTAATAACACCAGAAGTGCTATAGATTTTAAAAATAAGACTAGAATAAAAATGTTTTACCAGATGATACTGTGGTGCTAGGCATAATTGACAGAGTATTTTTGTTCACACCTGGTACATCCTTAAGTCACCTTGAGCTCCATTAGACAGCACAGACATTGTGGTGTACTTGTGGCAGCATTGGTATGGTGAGCACAATAGTGTGGGTTCCGAAATGAGCTCATCCCCTTCCTCATTCCCTTCCCCACTCATGTCCTTGTTCAGCCTACCACATTTGAGTTTTCACTAAAGGTTACTTTGTTTGTTTGTTTGGTCATTTGTTTGTTTATTTTTATTTGATTCTTACATAGCAAATGGATGGATTGGGATGACTAGCGCCAGTTCTTTAGGGCATTCAGCAATATATGAACTATCCACTTTTCAAAATCAGGGTCAGTCAACGGAGCTGCTAACTAGGCAAATGAAATGTAGCACGTTTAAATGCTTGTCAGATGTTGTTTTGTTCCAGTGTAGCCATGCTGACCTTAGTGGGATTGATAAGAATGTGTGGTGAGGAAGAGAATCATGTAGACCTTCTGGAGTTTTTCATTACTGTATTAATATTTTCTAATAGAAAACCAAAGATAACAGTGTCAACCACTGTGGGATTGTTTTAGTGAGTAAACGAGCCAATTATCATAAGCACAGTGCTATCCAAATCAAGTTCTCAGTATTTCATAGTAGAAGTGAAATAAAATAGATAGAAACAAATTACTAAGCACCCAAGTGTGGGGTTCATTTCAGGTGCCTTTGGAAACTTTAAAATTGAAGTTTTCTTTAGCCATTAATGAGTTTTTCCAAGACCTATTAATGTTAACCTAATTTCAGTTATGTTCTATGTGAAAACATCATACTAGTTTCTCTTAAAAACAAATTTCCTAGATTCAATATAAGCCCACAACAATTTATCCAAAGAAATGAACTTTATCATTATGCAGTGAATATTTAAGGTCCATTGCTATGCTACTGTGTATTTCATGGTTTAGAGACTTTAGAAAAAAATCAACTCTTAGTTTGTATGTAATTATTTTGATATAGGGCCATGTTATGTTGTTTAGTTGACCTTAAATTTCTAGGCTCAAGCTATCTTTCTACTCTAGCTTCCTAAAAACCTGGAAATACAGGAATATGGCAAAGTGCTGAATTGACTCTATTTTTAAATAGAACATTTGGTGGAAAAATTAGGTGGGAGGTTGATAGCAAAGCTTAATAGTGTAATTTTAATACTGATACTAATTTGTAGTCAGGAAGTATTCATTCAGATCATACTATTTAAGAAGTAGTTGATTGGGTCTGATAAAATGAACTACATTGTCATAATACTAGGGGAGAAAAAACTTCAAAACTTATTTTTGACTCTTTTATAGAAGAATAATAAATTTTATTAGGGTAATGCTTTTGATAATATGGAATTGTTACTTCATTTAAAAAACTGAAATTGTCTCTTCAAATGATCAAATGGTTCCTTTAGGTATTTTTTCTTGTTTTTTAATTGGGTGGTGCAGGGGGATTAAAAACTATAATACTGTAGTGGCTGTCTTCTGGCAACTTGACTCAAACCTTGGTGATGTGAGAATGTGGGAAAGAGGACTCTTAATTGAGAAAATCTCCAAAGATTGACCCGTAGGCAAGTCTGTGGAGTTATCGCCTTGATGAATGACTGATGCGTGAGAACATGACCTATTTAATACCAGAGTGCATGCTTCACTCATATAAAGCTGTAATGAATCTACAGCAAATTATTAAAACTTTTCCTCTTGGCGAGAAGTTTGTGATTAACTATATCAAAGCTACATCTCTTCTTGTATGTGTGAAAGAAACTATTGATGCTATTGATCCAAATGGCAAACATTTCCTTGTTAAATAGGAATGAGCTTGCCTAAGCTGGAATCTACCTGATTTCATAGAAGAATTACTCACTGTGAGTAGAGGATGCTGTACAATGCAGTTATAGGCAGGATATTCAGTGTTCAGTTTTACTGTATGAAAGTTGAAACCTGAGCACAGGTGGATATACTTCTTGGCTATAGATATATGGGAAGCATTAAGTGAGAAATTAAAAATAGCTTTACGCTGCCTTCCTACAATGTCCTAGTGGTTCATAGTAATGATTTTATTTGTATTTTGTAGAAGTACAGAATTTTGAAGCAGGAGAAAGGTCTGAGAATCTCTTTACCCACTTACCTTGCGGATGATAAAAGGACCTGTGGTTAGGCAGGGACTGGGGTGAGTGATGGCATCACTCCAGATAGAAGGATGTAGACATTGCAGTTGTTACGGCTCTCCTTCTTGGAGGAGTTACTTCTTACTGCCTAGTCCTTCTATGGCTGTGATCTCTTGTTCCTTTGTATAGTGATAATGGTGGGAAGAGGAAAATGAGGGAGAGACAGAAAAAGGAAAGAGACAGACAGTAAGAGAGAACACAGAGAAGTTGGCAAAGTCAATTGTTGGCCTGCTTTGCTTCCTCTAGAAAATGGTCCCAGTAAAGCGGTGATCTGAACAGTTTCTGGTGCATCAATTAGGCCTGGGCCACGGAGGAGACAAGGGACACCCTATCCTTGCTGCTGCCTGCTCCGTTCCTAACCCGTCTTGAAGTTGCTGTTTCTGTGTCTAGGTTTGTTGACTGTTGTGTTCTAACCAGTACATGTAGCTGTCTCATGTCATGCCAGGGAGAGAAGAGGCAAGCTAAGATACTATGCGTGGTTGACTGTCAAGTTTCAAATTTTTCAAGTCTTAGCAATAGAACCTTCCCATTTCCTTTCTACTTTTATATCTCCCTCACATTCTAGATCCTTCTGCTTGTTCAACATGACATTTTAAGAGAGGTTACACTAAAAATTCACTGTCCTGAAGCAGATCGAATGCATAAGTTATCCCTTGCCAGTTCACTCACTCTTTTTATTTATTTGTTGCTGTGAAACTTGTTGGAACCCAGCAGCATGTGGCCATGGCTGCTTCTGCAACCTTGCTCACAGTGCTCTCTGGACTTGTAGCAAACTTCAGCCCCAAGTCATGTGCCCATTTTTTACTCCTCAAACAATTACCCTGTCTACATTCTGATTTGTAAATCCTAGCTCCCTTCCCTGTGTCAAGTGGGACCTGACCTAAGGGACATGGCAGGTTTGGCTACCGATAAGATGCTGTTCTTGGTAGTGTCAGAGACTCCAGCTTAACTTCTCTTAGGAAAGGCTGTTTACCTGTGTTTTCGCTGAAGCCCATCTCTGGACTGTCCATTGTAAATTTTTCTATTTGGCCTCTTTTTTTTATGGCTTCCATGTTTGGAAGGAAACTCATAGCTAAAATTTTAGGAGATAAACAATACATATTCTAGAAAAATCAGAAAATAAGGATAAGAAAGACGATATAAGTTATCTATAATCTCTCTGCCAGAGACACGACTAAATAACATTTTGTGCATATCTGAACTTTTTATACATTTACTCATGTAGTGTTAAATTACTTCTATAAAAAACGAGTCCATAATGTATATGGTGCTTTGAATTAGTGTTTCTCACTTGATGCCTTTTATACATCTGTCATATAAAATAGAATTTTGATCTTTGGAAAGATAAATCTCCGTGTTTCAGACTTTTCAAATCTAAGTATAAAGAACATTTTTTAAAGGGCCTATTATCTTCCTACTCAGGTTGACATATTAAAATGATTAGCGATCAACCATGTAATTAACTGATTGCATAGTGTGTACTAAAGTCTCCTTTTTCCATCGCCTTCTTTACTTCCTGAAGAAGCTGTAAGAAGTAGGTGTTAGCATTAACCCTGCTTTACTGGGGCTAAATGTTTAAATATTTCCCCAAACACAGATAGTAACACATGAACTCAGACTAGGATTCAGACTCTTGGCTCCTAAGACCATTAGTTTTTAAGATACATATCAAACATTTAGGGTTTTAATATGAAAACCAGTCAACCGCAATGACAGTTATAGAATAAGTTATCTATTCATCTCTCCTAAAACAAAAGGGATCATACACAGTTTCCTATATCTTCAAAAAATAAATTTAGTTAAATACCTAGCAACTCTAACAGACAATGAGTTTACTGCTCATTTGTGTTACTTTTTCTGTAAATCCCCTAGTCATTTCTGTGGCATAACAAGTCCATAGACAAGGTAATTTGTAAACAATAGAAGTTTGTTTGGCACCTGGCTCTGGAGGCTGAGAAGCCTGTACGTGGCACAAAGCCTTCATGCTGAGCTATGACGAGGCAGAAGGAAAACAAGCATGCATAAGACAGATATCACCCTGAACTCTTATCTTTACCTAGTAACCCTTGCCATATCTGCACCAACCCATACATGAAGCATAACCCTCATGACCTAATCATCAGTTAAAGGCTTTTCCTCTTGATATTGTCACATGACAGTTGAATTTCAGCCTGAATTTTAAAGGAGACAAATTCAAACCATAGCTACACTTTTATTCATTTTTCTATGCTTTAAGAACTGATTTAAAAATAGATGTATTCATTTTTATATGTATGTGTGAGTGTCTGTCTGCATGCATGTGTACCTCATGTGTCCTTATGTCTGCAGAGACCAGAAGGTGTCCGGGCATTGGAACTAAATGACATGCAGTTGTAAATTGCGTGGTGTGTGCTGGAAACTGAAGCTGGGTACTTTGTAAGAGCAGCAAGTGCTCTTACCGCTGAACTGTCTCTCTAGCCCTTTTAAATGATTTTTATGAACTCTTTAAAGTAAGAAAACTGTTTATATGCATTGCAAGTATTTTTCCAGCATATATATTATTAGTGATTGTACATTTTCCATTACATTAATAGTGGGACTTTTACTTCCAGCTTTTTATTAGAATATTTGGTAATTCCACTTGTTTTCTTAAGAAACTTCCTGGAACAAATAAATACAAGAGGGAAGTAAATATGCATTTTATGCCTCTAATTAGTGGATTATAAGAAATTTGACCCACAGGGTGTGATCTAATACTCATTTCCCAATAAGCCATGATATTATTCATTATTTAGAAAATCTTGACCAATGTACATATATTTCTTTGAGTATGCATTAAGACTGAAATATTTTGGATATATTTATTTGTATTTTGCTTTAAGGGTTATTTTGACTTCATATACAATTTATAAAATTCTTTATACAATAATCTAACAGAAGGAACACACTTAGGTTCCTATTACTAATGATATTAGATTAAAAGTTGTTGGAAGTGTTTATGGAAATCGATGAATGTTTATTTGATTGCTTTGATATTAGCTTAATGATTCTTAACTGGTTTAATCTTTAGTTCAATATTAGAGATAACATACAAGATAACATACTGTGCATATCAGTAGTAGCCAATAATCTTCCTGATTAATGTTTTACCATATCTTTCTCCCCTTCTGCCACATAGTCTTTTACTCCTCAGTCATTCCTTGTTCATGATTCATTCATGCCCGGTGGTGATGGCGCAGACATTTAATCTCAGCACTCAGGAGGCAGAGGCAGGTGGATCTCTATAAGTTGGGAGGCCAGCCTGGTCTACAGAGTGAGTTCTAGGACATGTTGAAATAGGAGCGGCGGGGCTGCGTCCCCAGCACCCGGCCGCCTGCATGGCTAGCTTTATACCCGAAATAATTACACGGAAACTGTATTCTTTTAAACACTGCTTGACCCATTAGTTCCAGCCTCTTATTGGCTAGCTCTTACATATTGATCTAACCCATTTCTATTAATCTGTGTAGACCACAAGCTGGCTTACCTGCATCTGCCTGGAGCAGGAGAATCATGGTGACTCACTGACTCAGCTTCTTTCTCCCAGCCTTCTTTTCTGTTTACTCCACCCACCTAAGGGTTGGCCTATCAAGGGTCTAGGCAGTTTCTTTATTAATAAGAAATCACTCCCAATCAAGGACAGCCATCCATGGCTACACAGAAAAACCCTGCCTCAAAAAACTAAAAAGAAAAAAAAACTGTTCATTACCGTTTGCTGGTAGGTTGGAATGGAAGCTGTATTTTGACAAAAGGTATGAAATTTTCAGAAAGTGTATTGTGATATGGAGTACTTGAGAAATTTGCTGTTCTTTTATTTTTATTTTTTTACTTATTCCAG
The DNA here is from genome assembly GCF_000317375.1 of Microtus ochrogaster. Classification (NCBI taxonomy): domain Eukaryota; kingdom Metazoa; phylum Chordata; class Mammalia; order Rodentia; family Cricetidae; genus Microtus; species Microtus ochrogaster. Next base: position 4,635,284 of record NW_004949121.1, on the reverse strand, counting down.
TAGGTGTCTTGATGCTCCAGGGACAATAAAAATGGGTAGGGTGTAGGCAAAGACCCCTTTGAGAATAGCAGTGAGCCCTCCCCTTCCTCACACTTCCACTGTACCCTTCATCTGAAAGCTTTGCTTGATACCAGTCCCCTGCAGGCCCCGGCACACCAGGGAGAGAACTTTCTGCTGGCCTATTGTCTTCTCCTCACTGGTCGCTTTCTCTTCATACCCTGGAGCTTGGAAGACTGCTGTCTCTAGTTGCCTAACACCATGGCAACAGGCCATGGTAACTGCTTTCCTTGCAGTCAGGGAAAAAGACTTCTTACTTTCCTTTCTCTGAAGCCTTTTGTTTGCAGTTAGCACTGTGATCCACCCTTTCCTCCAGTAATAAACAAGGAAATACTGGTCTGTACTCAGAACTGCAGGACCTGCTGGGTGTCATAACCATGAGGCCTTCTGCTCTTTTGCCCTAGTTTAAAACAAACGGTCGCTAGTCCACTCTTTCTCCAGTAGAACCCATTGCATCTTCTGCCCCTTCTTTTTCTTTCTTTACTTGACATGTTCTGTATTTCACTGTATTTGGAGTTTGATTGTTCTCTATCTAGAATGTAGTGTCTCTATGAGTGGGGTTCCCTTTTTGCCATTACTGTTTGTGTTCCCTTGATGATAAGTATTTGTCAGATGGCCACAGAGCTTAGTGATAAAAATTTTGATTTGTTTCGTAGGACTTCCTCTCCTTGAATCGCTTCCCCGCTTGAAAGAAAGACATAGATTACATTTAGCCTTCTCTTGGAAGTCTGCTCACTTCCAGGACATGTTGAAGTCCATAAGGTTCCAGGCCTTAGGCCAAGTATGAGCTCAGTAGGAGTAGGTTATAGTTCACACGGTAGAACTGAGGAATTCCCATTTGAAATCACTTGACAGCGGTCTGAATCTTGGTTCCTCAGTGTTTCTAGTCCCTGTGACTTTAAAGATGGCTTTTGGAGCCTGTTTTCTTCTTTTATACCACCTACCTCCTTGGCTTTCTATGCAGATTAACTCTGATAGCATAGAGAAGCAATAGATAGCTAGAAAGAGCCAATGGTGTGATTATGATTGTTAGTGTTTTATTTTTCTTCCGGTTTTCCATTGGTAAATGAAGTTATTTTCTCAATTATGTTGCAGACTGTTGAATATAATAGGAGCTGGTTTGGATGGCTATGAGACAGTTACTGTCTCTAGCTCTACTGTCCTGGTGTGTTGCTGTGTCTATTCCTGCCTTAAAGAACAATAGAGAAATATCAGCTTTATTTTTAGATGCAGCCTTTCATATACTCAAGATTTGGTTCTATGATGAACTGAATTGCCTCTCTCTAAAATCTGTTACATTGAAATCATAACCCACCATGTCAGCAGTTCCCAATCTGTGGGTCACAACCCTTTTGCAGGGGTCGTCTAAGACCATTGGAAAACACAAATATTTACATTATGTGTCTTAACAGCAGCAAAAGTACAGCTATGAAGTAGAAAGAAAAATAATGTCATGGCTGGGAGTCACCAAAAGGGTTGCAGCATTGAGAAGGTGGAAAAGCACCACACTATCTGATGACCGCACTTGAGCTTACATGAAATTGCAAGAAAGAGGCAGTAGTGCACAGTGTATTCAGTGTGAGTGCATGGGGAGAGGTCATATGAGAGCACAGCAGTCATGGGGGGGGGGGTCCCAGTAAGAGGACTGCTGTCTGCAGGCCAGCAATGCCATCACTCGAAACCAGCCCCATAGGCCCCCTTGATCTTGGACTTGCAACCTAAGAATTGTGGGGAAATGCCTACTGCTTAGGTATCTTGCAAAGGCCCCATCTCATTGAGGATCGTCACACTGGGGTTAGGATTTCATTGTAAGAATTTTAGGCAACCTAAATATTTAGTCCCTTGAATTGTGCTCTTAGCCGTGCCTTCTCCTATATCTTCAATGGCAGAGATCCCCATATTTTATTTTGTATCTTGTTGCATTATTGGATTCACTCAACTCTTCAGAGGAATTATGTCTATTGAATTAAAATCTGTTTAATTTCTACTCAATGATCACATCTGTGTTCTTTTGAGTAACAGAATGTAATTACTGAATATGACAGTTTCTGATATTCTTCTCTTCCCTGTTGTTTTCAACATTACAATACTGTTTTATTTAGTATCATTAGGAAAATTAAACCACTTGGTTTTAAAAGCCCAAACTGGAAAGATAAATCAATCTGTAAGAACATAAATAAAGTAGGAGCCTAATTAGCATAGAGTCACAATTTCTTTTTGTTTTTTTCCATGAATATCTTATCATTCTGATTTAAATTTTTTTAATAATTTAAAAATTGAAATAGATTGAGAAATAGACTATGCATATTTTATATTTGTGCCAGTAAGATCCATATCTTCCTTTTCTGTTTAGTATGATACAGCCTTTCATATAAATGTTATCCTATTGCATATTTATCTTAACTATACAGACTGGAAGAGATCCTTCTTATAAATCATATCTTCCAAATCTGTATTGTCAGAAAGTTTATCTTTTTTTTTTCTGTTTTTGTATCAGAATCCTGACCTTTATTAGAGCCCATCTTCTCTAACATAGGATGGGAAGCAGGCTTAGCCTCCCTGAACTGAAGCCAGTGGTTGTGACTTCCTTGTTTCCTCTGTACATCTAATTGGGCATGGCAGCTGAGCACAGCCAATCTGGTCAGCTCTGTCATTTTCTCAGGTGATTGTTTCCAAGGGCCATCTGTGATGGACCAGTATCTAGATGGTGGTTTTAGAGTTCAGAGCGAGGAGCTTGGAGGTGACTATCCGCTGTAGTGAAGTATCATTGTGTGGTGTCAGCTGGGATGGGGTGTACTGATTCTAGCTTTCTGTAGGCAGTGAGCTACCTTAAGTTTCAGCAGCAGAAAACTGGGCCAGTTTCTTGCTTTTGACCAGGAACCTCAGAGGTACAACTCTATTTGACAAGTTTCAAGTCATCCAGTCTCTGTCTAAACACACGTGAGCTTTGCATGTTCTTGTTAAGGAATGTCCTCCTTTCAGTTGGAAACCATCTTTTCTCATCCTTAACTGTTTAGCTTTCAAAGCACTACTCTAGGGGAGAATTCTCTCCCCCTTCAAAGAAGGGCCTGACTGTTAGGAGAAGGCAGGCAGGGGGCATGCTGCCCTGCTGGCTGAGGACACAGGAAATGTTTTAAAGGTCCCATTAGGAATCCTGCAGTTTGTATACAGTTCATTTGCAGATGTCACAAGAAAGGTTGGTTTGCCAGTGGTTCGGTAGTTATTGGTGGGGGAAACCGAGGTTGTTTTTGTTTGTTTTCCTTTGCTACCTACTGTGCGATTCTCACTTCAAAAGGCCATATCGCTAATAAATAATCAGCTGTAGGTTATTTTGAAACAGGGGTTCTAGATGACTAGCCTGGGGTGGTGACTGTTTGAAGAGGAATGTTGCATTTAGATATTTATAGTCTGCTTTCAAAACAATGTTTATAGTTTCCATACAGTATTTATTGTCTAGTAAAAATATTCTCAGTCCCAGATGATTTTGCTTAGTCATAATTGATTTGGGAGCAATTTTCTCAGCTGGAAATCTTACTGGTTGAACTAGGAGGTGACTGTCACTGAGGTCAGTGGTTACAGAACCCAAAAGCAGTGTGGACTTTGTATGTATGTGTAGAAATAAGCTCCGCCTTACTTCTCAAAGGGTACAGTGGGTTTGTTCCTTCTTCTCAGGGACATCGGATCCCCAAACAATGAGAGCAGGAAGCTCTTCCTTTGACAGTTTCAGGAGCAGTAGGAACATGGACATAGATGTCTGATTTATTCCTAAGTCCCTGTCATTTTGTTTTGTTTTGTTTTTGTTGTTTGTTTAATTTTTCGAGACAGGGTTTCTATGCATAGCTTTGGTGCCTGTCCCAGAACTTGCTCTGTAGACCAGGCTGAACCCAAACTTGTTATACTTTTTTTGCCTCTGATTTTTGGTGCTTTAGACTTAGATCTTTCTCTTTCCTCTTGTAAAAAGTTTTTGCTGTTGGAAGTAATTATTCTTCTATTTTGGAGGATTTATTTGTATGTGCTTTCCATACCTCATCCTAATTCTGAGCTTGAACAAATAAGTCTTAGAAAAAGCCTTTCGTTTCTTACTTCAGCTGATTTCCCCCATAATCTGCATATTTCCTTTATGCACTTCTAACTCTGTAACTAGCTTGATGGATCATTTCTTTATGGCTGATTTTAAAAAGAAGTTCATGGCAATTTGGCACTTCATTTCAAAATATATTTTAATATAAAGTCAGATTTGTGTGTGTGTGTGTGTGTGTGTGTGTGTGTGTGTGTGTGTGTGTGTGTGTGTGTAGGCTAGAGGTCAGTCGGTGTTGAGCATCTTCCTTGATTTTTTTTCCACATGAACTTTTTTTTTCTAAATATTTATTTATTATGTATACAATATTTTGTCTGCATGTATGCTGCAGGCCAGAAGAGGGCACCAGACCTCATTACAGATGGTTGTGAGCCACCATGTGGTTGCTGGGAATTGAATTCAAGACCTTTGGAAGAGCAGGCAATGCTCTTAACCGCTGAGCCATCTCTCCAGCCCTTTTTTAAAAAAAAGATTTATTTTTTTTATTATGTATACAATATTCTGCCTCGATGTATGCCCACACATCAGAGGAATGCACCAGATCTCAGTACAGATAGTTGTGAGCCATCATGTGGTTGCTGGGAATTGAACTCAGGACCTCTGGAAGAGCAGCCAGTGCTCTTAACCTCTGAGCCATCTCTCCAGCCCCCACATTAACTTTTGAGACATGGTTTCTCATTGAACTGGGGCTCATGGATTTGGTTAGGCAAGCTGGCCACTGAGCTCCAGGTATCTGCCTGTCTGTTTATCCCTAGAGTTACAATTACAGATGTGTGGGGAGGCTTTGATATACATGGCTTCTGGGACCTGAGCTTAGGAATTGTATGGCAAACAATTTATTAACTAAGCCATTTCTCTCCTAGCTCCGCAAATCAGATTTTAAATGACCATCCGTTCAAACTGAGTGCCAAGAAAATCTTCCCATTGGTCAAGACCAATGGGTCCCTCTTTGGCGCCCTGCCTAGTAATATTGGACTCCAAGAGGCTTACATTTTAGAAGCACAGTTGCAGGCCTCAGTGGTTTTATGAAGTCTAGGGAAGTTCTGAGTCTCCTATTGTTGTGATAAATACCAGAGGGAAACAAGCTACAAGAAGGGAAGCTTTAGTTTGGCTTATAGCTTATGGAGTTTAGTCCATGGCAGGCTGACTCCTTATTTCTGGGTCTTGGCAAAGCACAAACTCACAGTAGAGTGGTGTGGCAGAGGAAACTGTTCACCTCATGACCTCTGGGAAACACACACACACACACACACACAATCTTCCTTGTCTGTTTTTATTTTCTGTCTCCTTTATTGGCCCACATGTTGGTTGTTTCTGAAGACACCCTTACAGACACATGGAAGATTGTGCCTTACTATTCTCTGAGGTACCTGTCAATCTAGTTAGGCTGACAGTCAAGATGAGCCATCATAGGAAGTACACAAAACTTACTTTGACAACCTGCCATCCCAGTGAAGACTGGGAAATGGAATGGCAATATCTGTGCAGCTGCTCTCCTGAGAAATGCATTTCCTTTACAGTGGTCTAGCATTCATAGTGTGCTGGGGTGTCTGTCAACTGCTTCCCTAACTATGGGCTTGAGTGCTGGCAGTTAATCCTGGGGAAAGCTGTGCAGCCCCTTTTCCAATCTAACGGGGATTAAAATGCTCGCTGCCCACCTCTTCCACTGGGTGTTGTGAGGATGAATGAGATCATGCTAGTCAAGTGCTTTAAACTCCGGAAGGAGTAGGTTCGGGGAACCCCAGACATTATGGCACTCTTTAACTCACGCTTGGCTTTTACTATGCTATTAAGCTTCCATTTATTTTGTTCACACGTTGCTTTGGACAATAAAGCAAAAAGCTATATTAAGCTTGAGGCCCATCTAGTGGGAGTGATAATATTCACATGTCAGCATGGAGGAGTGAGCCTATTCATGTGTTTGAGCTTCCATCCATTGTAAAAATCACATAAGCTTGAATGGTGACAGTGGGCCTGGACACATTTTCTGTGTTTCACAGGGTCTTCTTGTAATAATCTCTAAGTGATTAGAGCTTGCTTTAACTTGAGAAGTAAATTGTCATGTTGGTCACGTAATGTGTATACGTTCTCACCTGCTGTCATTTGCACTGATGTGTTAGGACTGAGAGAAAAAGGTCATGATGGCAAGCTTGCTGGCCCCTTTGTAAAGGGTCCCCTGGGGCTGCTGGTTCCTGAAGGACACAGCCCTCTGTGCATAGGTAGAGCCTTCCTGATTCCATTTGGAGATGCTTCTTTCACACGTAAGCATGATGTGCTCGTATGTTTTTAGGTAGTATAAACTGGCTGCAGAACTGAATGTATTACTCAGCTCCATGCTACAACTTACAAAGAGGAGAGAGAGGCTTCCCGGCTTGATAGTTTTCAAGTTTGCTGGGGGCAGCATACAGTGGCGCATCCTGGAGGGAATAGATGTACTAGCAAAATGGTCACATCTTGAACTGAAACAGAGAGAAAAGATTATTTCTCCACTGAGCCCACCCAAGTTTTTTGTTTGTTTGGATAGAAAAGATTTTATTCAGAATGAACATTAATTACAATAAAAAAGACCACTCCATTCCAAGAAAGCTACAAATGTCTCAAAATCAGACAGAAAAAGAATTCCTATTATATGATAAAAAGGTAGAATATTTTGATGGAGACTTGCATATTTGGGGAAAATGCCAGAGAACCGACAGGAAAAGTTCTCCCTGGGCCTGATCAGTTCTCAGGAAATGCTATTGAGGAAATCAGTTTATTTTGTCACATTTGTTTCTTTGCTTGGCATTGCTCATACTTGAAAACACGACAAGCCCCAGGTTGTAAAAGAAAAGTGGTAAGTCTGGCGTTTGCTGGAGGCAAAGGGTGAGGAGTGACAGCTGGGCACACCTGATCAGTAGCTCTGTGGTTATGGTACAAAGACTTGTGAACATATCAGTGCTGAAGTCAGAGTCACTCTCAGGGTCATGCTGGGATGACCGCCACAAGCTTCTGACCCTGGGGAGTCTGTCAGATTGACATGTGCTAGAATATGTAAGATAGATGTGTCTAGTAGTAATGTTACAAGAGTAGCTATTAAAAAGTGAGGGGCTGGAAAGATGGCTCAGAGGTTAAGAGCACTGGCTATTCTTCTAGAGGTCCTGAGTTCAATTCCCAGCAACCACATGGTGGCTCACAACCATCTATAATGAGATCTGGGGTCCTCTTCTGGTGTTCAGCCATGCATGCAAGCATAACACTGTATACATAATAAACAAATATTTTTAATATTTGTGAATGCATGATTAGAACCAAGATTTGTAATCGGAGAATTACCAGTGGAAATTCTTAGAGTCTGAGCCCCAATATTCAGGTAAGCAAGGGAAGACATAGAGAAAGGTTCCAATTCACAACCCCGTGTAAGGATATAGTTTCACAACCTATAGGAAACCTCTCTCCACACGGACTGTATCCTAAATATCTTACCACTTCCCAGTAGGGCCCAAGCCTGTGTCACATGGGACTCCTGGGGGACATACAGCCTCTGAATTGTAGCACTGGCCCTGAGTTTAAAAGTCATAAGCCTAAGTATTCAGAGAGATATTTATGAATGACCTATGAATGAAGCTATTGTAATAGATAACAGCAAAGTTTAAAATAATGTTGATATTTAGAATGGCAGTTGGGGTGGGGTGGAGGAAATTAGATGGAAAAAAAATAATTCTGAACTTTTCTTTTTCTTCCAGAGAAAGAGAATGCCTAATTGTTAATATATTCTAAGCAATGAGTTGGGGAGTTAGACAGATTTAAAAATAGCAATTAAGCATGAATGAGCCTTTGTATGGACTGAGCCTCAATGAAGAATAAAGTAGTCATAAAGTTGTAGTTTAGTAGTCTATTTTAAACACTGGATTTTTAACAAGTATTTGAGATTTATGAAAGAAAAATTAAAAGTCTGACCTAAAAGCACAAAACGGTTCAAAATCTGGATAAGGCATATGCCCTGTGAAGCAATTCTGGTTTTCTTATTTATAGTGTTATGCTTTCTTTGGGTTTTAAAATAAGTAAAGGGGGTTATAAAAGACAAACCACTGACTTGGAATGAGTTGAGAATCCATGTGGATGCAGGAATCTTTTGTGCCTCTTTGCAGAAAAGTAATTTCAAGCCTCTCAGGACGTTTATAAGAGCAGCGTTGGAGATCAAGGGAGGTTTTGCCTAGGGAAGTCAATGGCCGGAGGAGGTAACTCTTCAAGGAAGTCATCACTGCCTGTTCTGAGAACTGATTCTGAGGCAGCTGAGTCTTTGAAATTAAAACAACAACAACAAAAGCCCCTCAAAACAAAACAAAAAAAAAACCTAATAAAGGTTCTGGATTGTTTTGTGTGAAAAATAAAAAAAAAATTAACTTGAATTAGGGACTACTTTAATCAATCTGTTTTGTCTAAATATGTAGAAATGTTTGCTGCCTGCCTAAGATACTTCTTTCCTCTGAACTTGAAGAAGTTGTACCTATACGGAATAGGTTACATGGGAAATAATTTACCCAAACCAGATGCCATCTGCCACAGAGTGGTAGCAAGCAGGGAGCACAGTGGTGGGAATACTCCCCAGACGAAGCACATTTGAGGGGCAGGCAGTGGCTTTCTCTTCCTGTGCCTCTGATGTATTTGTCTCATGTTGCAATACTGTAAGCCATATATTTTCAGCTCTAAGTCTGGCAGGGAGATGACTCGATGGATAAAGTGCTTGCCCCAGAACCTACATAAAAGCTGGGCAGGTGTGGTAGCCACTTGTAGTCCTGGTCCTCGGGAGGCAGAGAGAACGGATCCCCAGGGCAAGCTGGCTAGGTAGAGAAACTAGAATCAGTGAGCTCCAGTGAGAGACCTTGCCTAGTAAATAACATTAGAGAGCAATCAGTGAAGAACCATAATATCAAGTTAGGGCTTCCATGTGCACATGCAAACAAGTACATGTGCTTCCCCCCTTACACATCTGCCCTGTGCACATATGGACATGCATTTTCACATACATATACCACACACACATGCAAGGAATAGAGAAAAATCTTAATGCCATGTTGAACTTTGTTTAACACTGTTAATTCATTCTTTATACTGGAAAACACTTGACCATTCATTTCCTCCATTTCTCGTCTCTTGTTTTCTTTCAGCTATGGTCTATAATAGAAATTCTTCTGCAGGAGTGTATTTGAAATAGACTAGATTTGTGATGTGCATGCTTGTTATTTTAGCTATTGCTCATCAGGCATATAGAACAGACCTCACTAATGTTAGTAAATGAGAATCCACAGTAGCGAGAGCCCTGTGAGACTCTGGCATGCACATGGTACAAGTCTTAAGGGAAATTTTAGTTTTTTGAAGCTGAAATCAAGAGAGAAAGTTTCCTATGGTAGTAGTCCTGACTACACATGGTGTCCAAGCCTGTCTCTTCCAGTGATCATGGCATATTGTGATTCCACCATTAGTCTGATATGACTTTTAACCTTCCTATATTTCTTTGCCAGCAAGATAGCTATGATAATACAAAATAGAAAAATGATAATAGTTTTTTTCAGCTAGTTATAAAGATTAATATAACAAGATGTGATAGTTAGCTTCAGCTGTCAACTTGACATAAACTAGAGTCACCTGGGAGAAGGAAACCCCATTTGAGGAATTGCCTCCCTAAGACTGACATGTGGGTATATCTGTGGGACATGTTCTTGATTGCTAATTGATGTAAGGGCCCCACTCGCCATGGAAAGTACCATCCTAAGTATAAGAGAGGCGGATGATTGAACAAGTGATAAGCAGCGTTTCTCTGTGGTTCTGCTTCATGCTCTTGCCTTGAGTTCATGCACTGGTTTCCCTTGATGGTGGACCTGCAAGGGGCAGTAATCCTCCCCGAGTTGCTTTTGGTCACGGTGGTTTTCCCAGCAACACAGAGCAAACCAGAACAGAGGTGAAGTTCTCAGCATAGTTCCCAACTTGTATGTAGTCATGCATAATTTCTTTAAAAAATTTTTTTAAAGCTAAAAAGAACAGTTAGGACATAGCTTTTAAGCAGGTGGAGGCACTTCAGGCAACAGAAGGGATAGATAGAGCATCAGGTTGGTAGCTACCTGGAATAACTCACAAGTCTTCTGAATGTGCTGTTAGCCAGTCAGAGAAGATGGACATGTCAGTAGAGGTGCAGTAACAACTCTGAAAGAAAAAGCAAAACCTTTACCGTGTGTTTGTACTATTGTATATTTCCACCATGAAGGAACCCCCAAACTTCTATCATTATTAAATTTATTTATTTATTTGTCTGTGCACAGTGCATGTTTGGAGGTCAGATGACAACTTGCAAGAGTCAGTTCTTCTATCATGTGGGTCCAAAGACTGGGCTCAAGTCTTCACAATTAGAAGCACTGAGCCATATTAGGGACCCTAGCATTTTTAATGTTGGGAAAAAGTTTAAAAGGAGTCCTTGATATTCATGACAAGATTTTTAGAATCACAGCTGACCTATGTTCGTTTTAAATATACAGTGTTTATAAAGTGAATATCATTGTCACAGATTTAATATGGCTTTATCAGGAACTTGAGCCAGTCATTAGTGGTATCAGAGCTGGCTGAATGGAATGTGTGCTGTGTGGTGGGGGGGATTGGACACTGCCATCTATTACTTGGGAATCTTTCTGTCAAACAGTATATATGATGATTTATGTCATTTGCTAAGGACAAATACAATGCCTGAATGATATTTTTAAAGACCCCCATATGAGAATACTCATAACTACAAATAATATGTATGATTCATTTTTAAAAGAAAATAGTTATCTTATTTTTAGTCATGTGTATGTGTGTATGCCTTTGGACATGAATTGCAGTTGCCTGCAGAGGCGTGGGGTAACAGATCCTAAGGGAGCTGGAGTTACGGGAGGTAATGAGTGGGTTCTCCCCTGCACTGGGATTACAAGTGTATGGTATTATGCTCAACTTTTTCTGGGGCTGAGTGGGGTGCTGAGAATTGACCTTAGATCATCATGCCCCATATTTTGGCTTTATATAGTATATACATATAAATGAAGAGGATTGGGAGAGTGATCCCACACTGGAGTGTTTTCCCAGCTTTGTTGAGGCTCTGGGATTGATCTTGACAATGAAAACAAACAAACAAAATACAGCGAATTTAAGTCCGACTATATAGAACTGAAATTGTGATAAAATTTTAAGACAATTGCAGTGAAAAAATTTTGTTAAGAAACTCTTTAAAGTTAGGTTCTAATAGACTATGCCTATTTATGCCACAAGACATTGAAAGTGTCTTGGCAAAGATTCATTTTTCACAGTACAGGACACTTGGATTTTCTGTGATGCTGTCTTCACCCTTCTTCAGTCAGAGAAGTTGGTCATGAGCATGGTGATCTCATAAGCTTTGGAAGCAGTGACTTCCTGCTAGAGAACCTTCTGAGAACCTTGGGAGCTGCTGTGTTCTGGACCAGTTGGGAGGAAAGGACACTGGCAAAATGCCTGAGATCAGGAATTGAGCTTAGTCTAACCTAAGTTATTTCTGTCTTTTTATTTCTTATTGTATCTCCCTTTCCAGGCCATAATGTAATGAGTGAAAGATTTTCCAGCAATCAGTATTCCAACACTGATGGTGACTGGAAGGGACAGAAAGTGATGTCTGATACAGAATTAGCTTTGGTGATTTGCCTAGGCTGTTTTTTCCTTTGCATTTCCCTGAGCTGAGTTCCCCACATTTTGAATAAAACACCATTTTTTTCCTGTGTGAGTATTTATTCTCTATCTGGTGTGTTCAGATGATATATGCTCCAAGAACTGGTAGTCATTGCTCACTGAATTTGAATGAGCTAGGTTCAATGAGTTAAGGGGAATAACTCTTGGTTACCCCTATATCATTGTGATGAGAAGATCCATAACTAGGCCTTTGGTTGCCATGAAACAATGATAAAACAGCATTCAGGAGCTTTGAGCTATGGTTTCAGCTGAGTGTGTCAGAGAAAATAAGAGGTAGGAAATTTAAAACTCTTAATCCATTCATTTATATCTGCTAATTATCAGTTCCATTATTAACATTACTAACAACAATATATGCATATATATGTATGTATATGAGACATGGAAACCTTGCCAGAATAATCTCGGGATTATACATAATATTAATTGAAATAGAGAAAATACTTATATGACAGAAAATATTAACATGGTTGATTGTATGAGAAATATTTTTCTTACCTTGTTTTTTCTATGTGGTTAGGTCTCTGTTGCCTAGAAACCGCTCATGTACTCCTTTCATTCAGTTGACTACAGAAATCTAAAGCTTATTAGTGATACCTGTTTCTTTAGTATAACCATCTAACATTATTTGAAATATGTTTCATGGACCAACAGCTTCAGTATTGCTAACAAGTTTGTTAAAATGCAGCCCTAACTGCTCCCCAGACCTGCTGAATCAGACCTGGAATTTCAGCACGATCCCCAAGCATATTGAAACACTGTGATCTACTTATTGTTTCCGACCCCTCTCCATGTTCATCCTGAATTAGTCCGGCTGTCATTTCTGAAGCCATTCTGTACATCTACAGTGGACCCTCCATTCCTGGGACAGCACTGTCTCCCCAGAAATGCCCTTATCTCTCTAGCTTCCTTCTCACCTCCCTTCTCCTTACTCCTTTCCCTTAGTTCAGTAGATGCCTAAAGTGAGCTAAGAATTGTGGTCTGGCTTGAGATTCAAACAGGTATGAACATAGTTAATGGTCACTGCTGGTCAGACACTCTGGAGGACAGTTTGGAAACTTAGAAAGACTTGAGTCTTACATGTACTTTTTTTTTTTTTTTGATTCTGTCTTTCCTCTTCGAGGAGATTTTCCTAAACTAATAATCAGAATAGAAACCCTGTCCCAACACACCCACAAAAATAACCAAAAGAAAAAAAAGAAAAAGAATATGTGGATGTGTAGAAGGAGCAGTGGGCCTCCCAGCTCCCAGCCACTGGCTAGCTTTACCCAAAATAATTACATGGAAACTGTAGTCTTTTAAACACTGCTTGGCCCATTAGTTCTAGCCTCTTACTGGCTAAATCTCACATCTTGATCAACCCATTTCTAATAATCTGTGTAGCACCACGAGGTGGTGGCTTACCAGGAAGGATTTTTAACCTGCGTCCATCTTGGAGAGGAGAGGCATGGCGTCTGCCTCACTTCCCTTCTTCCCAGCATTCTGTTTGGTCTACTCTGCCTATCTAAATTCTGCCTGGTCAGGCCAAGCAGTTTCCATTATTAATTAACCAATGAAAGCAACAGGAAGATAGAAGACACTACCACATCATGAATGTAATAATGAAATAAAAATATGTCAAAATTAAAAATATTCCCTATTGCAATGTTATTACAACACACGGTGCCTGTATTTCAAGGAAATAAATATTTAAGTTATTGAGATAAATGTATATAACCTAAGTAACTTTAAAATAGAAATATAGCAATAATAGTAACAGCAGTAAATAGTTGGGTACTTACCAAAGTCCAGGCTCTGCTCTGTGTATATGTTTCCTTATCCATAAGAAAGTGTAAAGTCAGGTTGTTATTATTTGTAGATGAAGAAATTTAAGCACACAGAGGATAAGAACTTATGCCAGGTCACAGAGCTCAAAGGTTTAAATTATGATGTAGTGGAACATTAAGACAGTGCGTATACAAAGTTTGCAGGGATTCCTTGTTTCCCATGTTACTTGGACAGTGGGGACAAGCATCCAGATTATCTGTAAAATGGCACACTAGGTGAGAAAGGAGAGGTTCTGGGCATCTGGGAAAGTAAGAAGCCAAGTAGGGTATGACGTTTCAGAGATGAGGAGGGGTCAGCAGTAGATACATTCTGTGCCAGTGATTTGACAATTTCATTCTAAGCATACAAATAGTTGGAAATTTTTAATGTGGAAGAGCCTAGTTTTGAAATTCTCAAGTATGGGACTAAACCTGGAAAAAGATCAGCTCACCTTGACCTCAGTGGTCAGGTCTGCAATGGTGAAGTCACAAATCAGCGCACAGCAATCCTCATCGCTGTGACTGTTGCCAGGTCCTAGTCTGGATGAGGATAGCATAAAGAGGAATATGATTGTACTTGAATTAAAAGATGATATTAGAGAGGTACCATGGGGATAAAATTGACATTGTAGAAGATTGGTTAGAAGTGGAGGTGAGAGAGAAGAGAGTGTCTGTGGTGACTTCTAGACTTTGTCTTGCTTGTCTGTGTGTGAATGTTAGTATCCAGTAGTGAAATGAGGAGTGTACAGTAGCCTCCCTTAGAAGTTTCATGCTCCATGGCCTTAGTAACTGATGGTGAACCTGAGTATGAAAATAGTAAATGGAAAATTTTAGGTATAAAGCATCCATAAGTTCAAATCATATGCTATTTTGAATGGCATGATAAAGCTTTGTGTTATGCCCCTCCGTCCTGCTTGGTATGCTATTAGATTTTTTACAGTGGCTTCTCTGCCAGGACATCTACTAGTGTTCCCAATGAGAAGTGGAGTGGTTTGGGCTTCAGAATTACTTTCTTTTTGTAGTTCAGCTCTCTCATCCTAGAATATGAGCGGACGTGATGGATATAACTTGTGTTCTTTGGTTCCAGAACTCTTCCTGTGACATTATAGGTAGGCTCTGCCTCTTTAGCCTGTGTTCCAGAAGGAGGAACTGAGAGACTGAGCTGATTCTCTCTTTCTTGGACCTGGAGCAAAGCCAGAGTTGTCCCCCAGCAGCCTCAGTCTCTGAGCAACAACTGAGCATTCATTCAGAGGCTCTAGCATTTGAAGGCTAATTATTAACTGCCGCAGCCAGATCTGCGGCAGCTGACCAAAACAGCCGTCCTCCACCTGACTCCACCATGATCTGCGTGCTCCTCGAGGACCTGTGTTATTCATCATTTTGTCATCTGTACAATATAACCGGATGTCATTTGTAAGGTTGATCCGGTTCATTTAATTTGGGATGTGTGGAAAGGTTAGTTCGCTTGTATTAGAGCATTGTCTTCTCACTGTGTGACTCTTGAGACAGCTTTATCAGAATCATTATGGAATTTTCTAGAAGTCAATTTCTTGATTCCCACTGGAGGGTGAAGGCTCAAATCAGTTCTTAGATGCCTTTAAGTTTTGGGATGACTATACTCAAAATTACCTATCAGGATTTTATCACCCCACACTGATTGGTATAAACCAAATGTGTTTGCTTGCCTTCTTTTTCTAGGCCAGACAACTTTTATGATATGGGAAGATGGATGGATGGATAGATGGATTGTGGCTGGCTGGATGCATATGTGCCCCAACCTGTTTGAGGGAATTTTAGCTGTATTTGATTGAAGGACTGTGTAAGGCAGTCTGCAGGTAGAAAGACCCAGTGATCCCTATCCTCTGTTCTTGAGGTTTTGCTCTTAGAATTTCAAGTTTACTTATGTAAGTAACACATGCACATACTGAAAATTCAAGTTACTGATAAAGTCAAGTTTTTCTTCTACTCCTCCCTGAATCTTGGTTCCTTACTATCGCCTTTAGGGTTTGTGTTTTATTTTAATCCATCCAGTTTCTTTTTCTCCTTCCTCTCCCCTCCCGGCCCTTATTGAGCTATAGCCTTAGTCAGAGCCTCCCTGTTCACACATGCATAGTTAGGAAGTAACAAAGTCTTTCAAAATTGCTCACGTGTGACAGCTCCTGGGGGTCTTCTGAGATAGGAATAAGGTTATAATAGTGTAGTTTTTTTTGTTTTTTTGTTTTTGTTTTTGTTTTTTTTTTTAGTATTGTCTACTTTGGTCATTCTGAAAAAAACAATCTGCCTTCTGAATTGTGACTGTGTTGGCTGGTGATTGGGCTCCAAATAATAGAATTATACCCCAATTATGTCACACCTCCTTACAATTCTAATTAGTTTGCCCTCGTCATAAACTAATTTTGTCCTCATCTCCCTAAAGCACAATTAAGGGTTTGTAATCAGACTCATGTCAGGAATCTTTGTTCATAAATTAATAGAAGCTATCAATTTCATTAGCCACATTTTATTATCATGGTTATCAATACAGTTTGTAGGCAATTTTTGCACTTTATGTGTGGATTTCCAAGTTTTCTTATAATCTAATTATTTGGAGCTCTGTTTTTATTTTCTCTGATACAAGACACGTTTCTGGTTTCCATCAAGTAACTCTCAAAAAGACGTGGTAAAATATTATATTCTTTGAGCCACATCTATTTTAGAGTTATTATTACTGTGATGAAACACCATGACCACAAACTAAGTTGGGGAAGAAAAGGTTTATTTGGCTTACATCATTGAAGAAGTCAGGACAAGAACTCAAACAGTGTAGGAACCTGGAGGCAGGAGCTGATACAGAGACCATAGAGGAGTGCTGCTTACTGGCTTGCTTCCCATGGCTTGCTCAACCTACTTTCTTATAGATCCCAGGACCACCAGGCTACCCTCCTCCATCAATCACTAATTAAGAAAATGCCCTGCAGGCTTGCACACAGCTTGGTCTTATGGAGGCTTTTTCTTAATTGAAGTTCCTTCCTCCCAAATGACTTTAGTTTGTGTCGAGTTGACATAAAACTATCCAGCACATCTTCAGTAAAACATGAAGCATTCCTTAAATCTAAACCTGGGAGGTGCCTTGTGTGTGTGTCTGAGTTCCTTTGGTAGGTGCACAGGTGATGTAGGTGGATCTTCTTTCTATCTGTTGCTTTCATTGGTTAATTAATAAAGAAACTGCTTGGCCCTGATAGGACAGAAAATTAGGTAGATCTGTTGCTTTCATTGGTTAATTAATAAAGAAACTGCTTGGCTGGATAGGTCAGAACATAGGTGGGTGGAGTAGACAGAACAGAATGCTGGGAAGAAGGGAAGTGAGTCAGACGCCATGACTCTCCTCTCTAAGGTGGACGCTGGTTAGAATCTTGCCGGTAAATCACGACCTCGTGGTGGCATACAGATTATTAGATATGGGTTAGTCAAGATGTGAAAGTTAGCCAATAAGAGGATAGAACTAATGGGCCAGGCAGTGTTTAAATGAATACAATTTGTGTGTTATTATTTCGGCTGAAAACTAGCCGGGTGGCCGGGCTCTGGGAACACAGCCCGCTGCTCCTTCTGCACACAAGTAAAAAGATTAAACTGAATCCTCAGCTGTGCAGAGTAAAGATGGTGGGATAGGGTGAGGTGGAGTTGGCCACATACTTTATGAAGGTGGTGAATCATTTCTTTGCTGGTGTTTAAAAGCAGAGGCAGTCTGCATCTTCATTTGTATTTTGTTTCTTAGTTCATGGAAAGCAAGGGTTGCTTCTCCAGTGTCGTCACGTCTTTGAATGGTCTCAAAGCAATTCTATGTCTGCCTGTTGTTCTTACTGAGCAACATAAATTTAAAGCCATTGAAAACAACAATGAACAACTTTAACAGACTTGGAATAAGTAAGAAATGCTAATTTATCTATGCTTTGTGGTTTGTAGCTTGTATTGTGGAGGTGGATGAGACTTGAAAAGGATGGACTTTGCTCTTGGTCAGCAGCTGCTCTGCTGTTCCTTACGACTTTTTGCTTGTTCTTAAGGAAGACATCTCAGTTTTGTAGGAAGGATTGTGAAAGTAGAGAAAGTGATTATAGGAGGAATTGGATATGAGCAATGCTTATCTTTAAAATATATTGAAAAAAATCTCAAAGAATTAACAAAAATATTAAATTTTAAAAACATATTTCAAGAAGTATTTGCTTTTAACAAGTATTTTGTTTCTTAGAACTTTAATCCTTGTAGCTTTCAGTGATAGCTTCTATCTGGGCATTTGTTACAGGTGGGATCTTGTGTCTTTGTACAGCAAAAGCCGTACAGACAGGGAACTGTTGGATCTTGTAGATCAGGTAGAGTTAGTGCCCCCCAAAGCCCTTTAAATAGTGAACAACTTTGGAAGTCAAGATTCACGTCATTTTGTGGTGCGGGAGAATTGTCTGGACTCTGTCAATCATGTTTTAAATAAATGCTGATTGGACAGGCAGGAAATATAGGTGGGAAAACGAGACAGGAAGTAGAAATGATGCAATGAGAACAGGAGAATTCTGGGAAGGAGGAAGTTGATTCCTCCCACTCCTGCCCAGATCACCGAAGCAGCAGGATGTGATCTGCCCCACTGAAAAAAGGTACTGAGCCACATGGCTAACATAGATCAGAAAAATGTGTTAATCAAGATGTTAGAGTTATCCAGTGAGAGGCTAGAGCTAATGGGCCAATCAGCTTTATAACTTATAGAGATGTCTGTGTGATTTTTTGGGGGGCTTGCCGGCTGTGGAGTACTGGGCAGGACAGAAAACACAAACAAGCCAGGCCCGTTCATGTTACAATTTTGTCGTGTTTGTCTTGTTTAAATTGTTGACTGACCATTAGGACTTGACTTGAAGCTTGTATGTTAAGAGTTTGTTACTGAAAACTGGGCAAGGGCTGGAGAGATGGTTCAGAAGTTAAGAGTACTGGTTGTTCTTCAGAAGACCTGGGTTCAATTCCCAGCACCCGCATGGCAGCTCCCAACAATCTGTAAGTTCAGTTCCAGGGGATCTGGCACCCTCACACAGACAAACCTGCAGGCAAAACACCAATGCACATAAATTTTAAAAAGGAAAAAGAAAACAGGTCAGCTAATACATCCTGCTGCTGTTTTTTTTTTTTAATTTTATTTATTTTTTGTCAACATGACACAAACAAGGCAAGAGGCAGTGAATATAGATTGGCTTGGAGATAAGTCTGAGAGCTTTTTCTTGATTAATGATTGATGTGGGAGGACCAGCCCATTGTGGGTGATGCCACTCTGGGCATGTATGTGGTCTTAAGTTGAGTAAAAACAGCAATCTGAAGAGTTGATGAGGAGCAAGACACTAAGCAGAATTCTTATGTGATCAGAACCGTAGTTCCTGCTTCTAGATTCCTGCCTTGAGATCTTGCCCTGACTTCCCTGTGTGATGACTTGCAGCGTAACCTGCAAGATGAAATAAACTGTAAGTTGCTTTTGGTTTATCACAGTAAACTAAAACAGTATAAATTTACCAGTGAGGTTTGAATGAATGATTTTACTGGCAAAGTGCTAACATAACTTTTAGAATTATCAGGGGCACCCACTCCATATATTTTACTATCTTTATCCTCTTCAATAAGAATATGGTAAACAAATCATCTGTACCACAAATAATTAATGTTTACCTATCGATCTAATTTTTTGAGTCATTTCTGTTTTCTGTACATAATGTTCCTTTTGGTGTCCGTGTTTGCCTCAGCTGTATGGACACTGTGTTCTGGAGTCTTGCTACATTCTGTGCACATGGCTTGTTCTCAGTTCCTGACCATTTCTGTTTATAAAAGAATACACGGAGGAGCATTTATGAATAACATTTATTTATAGTCAACTTGAGTTTTCCTAGGGTTTCTGATTATGTCATGTTGACTTTGATAGTTTTAGGAATATCCTCTGTATGTAGTGTGGATGGCTGATTGCTGACATGGAATCCAGCAAGCAATTTCAGACTCTTAGACTGTTTTGTATTTATTTTTTAAAAATGTGACTCCTCGCCGGGCAGTGGTAGTGCACGCCTTTAATCCAGGCACTGGAGAGGCAGGGGCAGGTGGATCTCTGTGAGTTCGAGGACAGCCTGGTCTACAAGAGCTAGTTCCAGGACAGGCTTCAAAGCTACAAAGAAACCCTGTCTTAAAAAAAAGGGGGGGGGAACGCCTCATTTCATTTGCTTCAATTATGAATTTTAAAGTATCAGAAATACACAAACCCAGAGCCTGAGGAAGGCAAAAATGTCAGTTTGGGAAGGAAAAAAAAAAACAAAAAACAAAAAACCAACCAACCAAAGAAGGTTGAACTTGATTTGCTGGGCCTGCTCATTAGCTGTCAAAGGGCCCACCCATCTGTCATGACTAATTGTGAAAGGGTGGGAAAGGCGGAGGAGGAGATATTGTGAGCTAATAGTATTTGGTTGTTAATTTTCTTTTAAACCGTTTCTTTGAAGCTCCCTAGCTCTTTGGATAACTGCTGTCTTAGTGAAGGAGCTATAAAGAAAACTTGGCACCGTTATCTTGAATTTGCTTTATAGAAGGCTTTTTTTTTATAGATGAATGTTTAGCATCTTATTTTCCAACATTCTACACCTCACTTCCAGTAAATAAACAAACAGATAATTAAATAAATAAAGCAGGAGTAACTGTTTGCAAATCTCTAGTGGCTTACGAGTTAGCAGAGTCGTATCTAGGGTAGGCTCAGGTCCTTGCAGGAGTAATGTAATCTTCTCACTTGTTGGGTCCAAGCTGAGGTTGCCAGTGGAGGAGGTGTGTAGGTCTGTGACAGGCTTGCTTTCATATTGATGGGAAGTAGCGTAAGGCTGGGTGGAGCTCCGGAGCTCCTGGTTTCTGCCCCCATTGGACCCTGGCTCTGACTTTCGCCTCCCCTAGGGAGCAGCTGAATGTCCATTTGCTGTTGTCCCAGGGGAGCTGCTCTCCGGAAATGGGCATAGTGATTAGACAGCAGCTGGTAGGAAAATGAGAGCGCACCTCCAGGGGCTTTACAAAGGGCATGGATTCAGTTTTGTCTCTTTTGCTCACACTGTTCACAACAGACTGGCAGCCAAGCTAGCAAAGGAGTACGCGAGGGAACTGACGGCTGCTACTTGCCATTGTGTTCTGACCTGTGGCCCTTTCCCGCACCGTCCTCTATGATGTAAAGGGTTTCTAACTTTTAGAATTGAAAGATCTCGCCTTTCACTTACTCTGCTTTTCTGCTGGATGCTTTTAGCTTCTCTACTCTCGAGATGCTCTATGCCCCATTTGATGTTGTTATTGACTTCTGGACAATGCAATTAACCTGTCAGGGAATAGGGACTAGTGGGAATAGAGGGCTGCCCCATCTTCTCAAGCACCCGTGGTTTTTTTTTGTCTTGTTTACATGGAGGCACAAGTTGGTTATATTTTTAGGAAAAATGTGCATGTTAGTATTGAATCTCCCCGTCTATTTCAGGACAACTGAAAGAATGGATGATGTGGGTGCTTCTAGGTAATAGACATTTTTTAATGGCAGCAAAGGTTTTAGCTATAGTGGAATTGCACTACATTATATTTGGACGCACTGTACTAACGAGGACAGCACATTCCATGTTAGTCTTGTGATGATTTCATTAACAACTCATTAGTTCTTAGAGTCAGCAGACACGTATTTCCAGAAAATAAATCATAACTATGACTTCTGTTTACAAAGTCAAAGCACATATGAGTGTACACGAGGACGTGTGCTGTTGTGTGCACGTTTCTGTTTCAGCCTTAGTTTTCTGTGACTGTTGTTGTACGAACTTTAGTTTAAAACAATACGAGTTTATTTTCTTAGTGCTCTAGAGGCTACAAGGAGGGTTTGGCTCTCAGTCCCAGCTTGACAGTGCTTCCTCTGGGGACTCCAGAAGATAATGTTTCCTTGCAGTCCAGATGCATTCTGTTGCCCTGGACCCCTCCCTCCACTTCAGAGCCAAGAGCATTAGCATCTGTTCTGTGCGTCTGCTTTGCTATTCTTTGTCACACAGCTTCTGTTTGGTCTCTCTCTTTGCTTCCTCAGAACACCTGCGATTGCCTTTAAGGCCCACTTGAATAATAATGGCGAGTCCTGGAATTTAATTTAATTATGACTTTACTTTTCTTCATGACTTTACCATATGTGCCCTCCCTCCCCCGCCTCTACTTCCCTTTCTCTGGTCTGAGTATGGCCCGAATTTGTTCTTTGCTTCTGCAGACTTTTGCTAACTCTAACTCTAACCCTTAGATTATTTGCTTAAAAAATTTCATGACCCCCTTTTTATACTTACGGGTTTTTAATTAATTTATCTCTCTATTTATCTAATGTACAAACAAACACTCCCTTTTTGTACTTTTTTTTTTTGACAGGATTTCACTGTGTATTTAACTCTAATTGTCCTGGAACTCACTTTGTAGACCTGGCTGGCCTTGAGCTCACAGAGATTCACAGGCCTCTGCTTTCCAGTGCTGAGATTAAAGGCTTGCACCACCACTACCCAGCCCCTTTTTGTACTTTTAATGATTTTGGAAGACAAACAGATGTGTCTGTTTATTTTGCCGTCTTACCCCAAATCATCAAGTGATCTCTCTCTCTCCCTGCTCCTACCATCGCCCCCATTTTTGTTCTTGTTTTTTGTTGTACTCCTCTGCCCCTAATAAGCCCTCAAAACCTGACTGTGTAAACAGAAATTAGTGGTTATGTCTGGGTAGGTGCTGAGAGCTTGTAGGAATAAGAATCCTTTCCTTTTGTCTTCTCTGAGTTGCTTTTTCTAGCCAACCAGTCTCTCAGCCTTGCTCCTGCAGGTGGGCTTGAACCATTCACCATGTTATCCAACTTCCCATCTCTTCTCACCCTCGGTGCTCTCTGTGAATTGATGGAAGGGTACACCCTCTCATCCTTATTCCCTTTCTAGTTGAAAGGAAACAGCGGGACTCAAGTTCTGCCACCTTGTTAAAGTAGGAAATCCTCCTGGTCAAGAGAGCAGAAGCTCTGGTGTGGGTGTTGACCAACATTTCTGTGGAGGCCTGGTCCTTCACTTTGGCCAGGGACCACCTCTAGGAGGATGAGGTCAGCTTAAGCCATGCTAAAGAATGGTAAAATAATTAGACCATTTCTTTTTCCTTCCTAATTTTTCCTTCCCTGGTGCAGTAAATCTACCCAGGTATGAGTTATTCAGAAAAACGGAACTTTTCTTTTTCTTTTTTATCCTTTCCAAGCATGCCTTCCTTAAGACGTTGGATCCCTCCCCAGCATCTTGAACTTTCTTATTCTTTCTCTAAATCCCCTCTCCCCACCATCCTATTGCTTCTTGATTATGGATCTGAGCGCTGTGCCCCTCAAATGACTATTCCAGCCATCTCCATCCTCTTCCTCTCGGCTGCATCTGCAGTTTACAACAGGTTTGCCTTGGGGTTTTTCATTCAAACTAATAAAACTGTCTTTGAGCCTCCTTTTGACTCTAGTCTTAAATTTTTTTATTAATGAGACTAAGAACCCTGAAAGATGACCGAGATTTCCCATGTGTCCACCATAGACAACTGTGGTTTTGCCTTTAGTTATTTCAGGTTTGCTGTGTGTCTGCTAGGATGTTAACATACCACAGACTGAGTGGCTTATGCAGCAGACATGAATTGTCTCATTTTAGAGATCAGCCATCTCTTGTGTTGTTACTACTGAGGCCCCTTTCCTTGACTTTAGGTGGTTACTTCTTGCTTTGTCTTCATGTGGTTGTTGCTTTGTCTATCTCTCTGTGTCTCTAATCTTGTTTTCCTAGAAGGTCATCAGCTACCCCAGATTAGGACCTGTTCTCATGATCTTGTAATGATTTCCAAATACACTCATGTTTGGAATATGGGGATTAGGGCTTCAACATGAATTACTCAAAATGCAACAGCCAGGAACACCTAACCATACTTCTGAAATATATTAGCCCTGAGCTTCAGGTCCCTGCCTGTGTTTGGTTGGTGTGTACACAGTACCATGTTTTCAGTGGACTTGGCTTTTGCTGGATAATGAGGACAGATGGGATTAAACAAGATCAAATGTGGAATGTTGGAATTGAGTGTTGGTGTTAAGTGAGTCGTGAAATATTATTTTTATAGTGGTTGTTCAATTCAGCTCTTAACGTTTTCTGGGCCAAAGCAATCTGCAATACTCAACTGACTGACTTTGGTTCAACATATGAAAATCTGTCAATGTAATCCACCATATAAACAAACTGAAAAATAAAAACCACATGATCACCTCATTAGATGCTGAAAAATCTTTCAACAAAATACAACATCCCTTCATGATAAAGGTCTTGGAGAGAGCAGGGATACAAGGAACATACCTAAACATAATAATGACAATATACAGCAAGCCAACAGCCAACATCAAACTAAATGGAGAGAAACTCCCAGTGATTCCACTGAAATCAGGCACAAGACAAGGTTGTCCACTCTCTCCATATCTATTTAATAAAGTTCTTGAGGTCCTAGCTAGAACAATAAGACACCAAAAAGAGATCATTGATTTGTTTGTATTGTGTTTTTTGTTTCTATTTTGTTGATTTCAGCTCTCAATTTATTTCTTACCCTATAGTCTTCTGAGTGAGTTTGCTTCTTTTGTTCTAGAACTTTTGAGTGTTATGTTAACTTACTAGTGTGGGATTTTCCCAGCTTGTTTATATAGGCATTTTTAGTGATGTGAACTTTTCTCTTAACACTGTTTTCTTTGTGTCCCATAAATTTGGGTATGTTGTATGGTCCTTTTGTTGGATTTTAGGAAGTCTTTAATTTCTTCCTTTATTTCTTTCTTGACTCATTGGTAATTCGAGTGAGCATTGTGTAATTTCCATGTGTTTGTGGGCTTTCTGAAATTAGTTTTGCTGTTGAATTCTAATTTTAAGTCATGGTGATCTGATAAGATACATGGGGTTATTCTAATTGTTTTGTATCTTTGAGGTTTGCTTTGTTATCTAAGTATATGGTCAATTTTGAGAGGGTTCTATGAGGTGCTGAGAAGAATGTATTTTTTTTATGTTTAGATAAATGTTCTATAGATGTCTTATATAGTAAGTTCATTTGAGTTCTCTTATTTCTCTGTTAAGTCTCTGTCTGGCAGACCTGTCCAGTGGTGACCGTAGGCTGTTAAAAGTCTCCCACTATTAGTGGATGGGGTTTAATATGTGACTTAAGCTTTAGTAGTGTTTCTTTTACATATGAGAGTGCCCTTGTGTTGGGAACATAGATTTCATTATTGAGGTTTACTCTTGATGGATTTTTTTTTCTGTGACAAATATGAAATGTCCTTCTTTGTCTCTTTTTGTTGATTTAGTTTGAAGTCTATTTTGTTACATGTTAGGATAGCTACACCAGCTTGTTTCTTAGGTCCATTTATTGGAAATTTTTTCCCAACTCTACTCTGAGGTGATGTCTGTCTTTGAGGTTGAGGTGTGTTTTTTTATGCAGCAGAAGGATGGATTCTGTTTTTGTATTTATTCCGTTAGCCTGTGCCTTTTTATAGGTGAGTTGAGTCCATTTACTTTAAGGGTTATTAATGACCAGTAATTGCTAGTCCCTGTAATTTTAGTTTTTGTTTTTGGTGATGCTATTGTGTGTGTACTTCCCTTCTTTGGGTTCTGCTGCTGTGAGGTCATCTAATATCTGTGTTTTTTGGGCTGAAGTTTTTCTTCTGGTACTTTGTGTAGGGCTGGGTTTGTGGCTAGGTATTAGTTAAATCTGGTTCTGTCATGGAATATCTTGTTTTCTCAGTCTATAGTGATTGAAAGTTTTGCTGGGTAAAGTAGTGCAGACTGGCATCCGAGGTCTCTTAATGTCTGCATAACGCTTGACGAGGACCGTCTAGCTTTCATGGTTTCCATTGAGAAGTCAGGTATAATTATGATAGGTCTGCCTTTATATATTACTTGGCTCTTTTCCTTTGCAGCTCTTAATATTGTTTCTTTATTCCGTATGTTTACTGTTTGATTGTTATGTGTAAAGGAGACTTTTGTTGTTGTTTGGTCCAGTCTATTCGATGTTCTTTAAGCTTCTTGTATCTTCATATACACATCTTTCTTTAGGTTGGGAAAATTTGCTTCTATGATTTTGTTGAATATATTTTCTGTGCTTTGAGTTGGGCTTCTTCTTCTTCTTCTGTTCCCATCAGTTTTAGCTTTGGACTTTTCTTTGGTCTATATCTCCTGGGTATTTTGTGTTAAGTTTTTATTAGATTTAATGTT
Organism: Microtus ochrogaster; assembly: GCF_000317375.1. Classification (NCBI taxonomy): domain Eukaryota; kingdom Metazoa; phylum Chordata; class Mammalia; order Rodentia; family Cricetidae; genus Microtus; species Microtus ochrogaster. Next base: position 4,609,365 of record NW_004949121.1, on the reverse strand, counting down.
TTCTTTGATTCGTGAGTATATTTCCTCTATTGTATTTCAGTGCTTGAGATTCTCTCTTCTATCTCTTGTAGTCTGTTGTTAGTACTTGTCTCTGTAGTTCCTGTTCGTTTACCCAGATTTTCCATCTCCATCCTTCCCTCAGTTTGTGTTTTCTTTATTTTATCTATTTCTGTTTTCAAGTCTTGAATTGTTTCTTTCACCTGTTTGATTGCTTTTTCTTGATTTTTTAAAGAGAGTTTTACTTTCTTCCAATTTTTGTTTGTCTTTTCTTCCATTTCTTTGAGAGAGGTTTTCATTTTTGGTTTAGGGTCTCAAACATTCTCCTAAAGTTATTTTTTAGGTCATTTTCTTCTGCTGGTGTGTTCAAATCTTGCTGTTGGAGAGCCACTAGTTTTTGGTGGTGCTGTGTTGCTCTTTGTGATGTTAAGTGTGTTCTTACCTTATCTACCCATTTTTTCCTCTGATTGGTATAGTTGAGGCCATGTCTCTGGTGATCACTCTTCCCGGTGCCAGTGGATCCAAGGCTCAGATTGTTGCTACTTGTGGTGGAGCTGGGGCCATGGTTTCAGTCACCCTGGAGGTCGCTTGGCGGCATCCCTGAAAGTCCCTTGGTGCTCCTGGAAGTTGCTCTGCAATCCTTGAGGTTGTCATGCCTGCTCCCATAGAGGTCACTTGCTTGGACCTGCTCCCGAAGATGTCACTGGCTAGGGCTTCTCCTGTGGATGTTGCTGGCTCAAGTCTGTTCCTGCAGAGGTTGCTAGCTTGGGCCTGATACCTTGGAGGTCACTGGCTTGTACCTGCTCTTGAGGAGGTTGCCGGCTAGGGCGTGCTCCCACTGAGAGCACACTGGCTTGGCCTGGTCCCAAGGAGTTCTCTCACTGGGGCCTGCAGAGCTTGATGACTCTGACCTGCTCCCACAGAAGTCGCTCTCTGAGGCTGAGATTTTACTGATGTTCTTGTGCTTGTCTGCACAGCAAATATGATATACATTGGTGATCTCACCACTGTAAACTTATCACAAAGAAAAACTGCTAATTACTCTGTAATGAAGTCTGTGAAGGTGGTTCAGAAATATGAAGAATTACTATACTTCAGAACTAGAGAGACTCTCAAAAAAATTGAACTACAAATTTTGTATCTCCCATTGAGAATGGATGGGATTAGGAGTAGTTAGACTTTGATGGAAGTTTTAGTATGGAAATATTTGTGTGTGTATAATGAGATGCCTTACATTTTATATATACCATATATCCATGGTCTGCAAGAAATTTCACTTAACATTTTTACTGTGCCTTCATTTTCACTTTGTCCTGCAACATGAGGTTGGATGTGGAATTTTCTTTTTGTGGTGTTTTGTCAGTGCCTAAAATGTTTTAGATCCAGATTAAAGATGTTCATTGTAATGCTGGATTTTTGGTTTTTTGTCCTTCTTTCCTTTTTTTAAAAATTTAATGTTTATCTATTTTATTTATTTATTATTTTTATTGAGCTACACATATATCTCCATTCCCCTTCTCTCCTCCGCCTCTCCTCCTACCCTCTCTTGTGCCCCCATACTTGCAGTTTACTCAGGAGACCGTGTCCTTTTCTCCTTCCTGTGTAGACTCATGTTTGTCTCTCTTGGAGTCCTCCTTGTTGTCTATGTTCTCTAGGGTTGTGGACTGTAGGCTGGTTTTTCTTTGCTTTATATCTAAAAGCCACTTATGAGTGAGTACATATTATATCTGTCTTTCTGAGTCTGGGTTACCTCATTCAATATGGTTTTTTTTTAGATTCATCCATTTGCCTGCAAATTTCAAGATGCCATCGTTTTTTCACCTCTGTGTAGTACTTCATTGTGTAATTTACTACATTTTCCTTATCCATTCTTCGGTTGAGGCATATTTAGGTTGTTTCCAGGTTCTGGCTATTATGAATAAAGCTGCTGTGAACATAGTTGAGCACATGTCCTTGGGGTATATGCCCAAGAGTGGTTTTGCTGGGTCTTGAGGGAGATTGTTTCCTAATTTTCTGAGAAATCGCCATACTGATTTCCAAAGTGGCTGTACGTAGTGTCTCCCAATATAGATCAGTTTGACCTTGAGTTGCCAACCTTCCCTCCTCAGTCTTCTGAATGTCAAAACCACAAGCATGTGTCACCATGTGTCAGCTATACAGTTTCTATAGTACTCTTGCACAGCAGGGATTCTCAAGTGTAGAATGTATGGAGTATTGAGGAGCAGCTGGTACCTGCTGAGCCGGACTTTAGTCCTCATCATATAACTTGAGATATAAGTCCTTTACATCATTTAATTTGTATTTTAGGTGTCAAGGGTTGGATCTAGGTTGTCATGCATGCTAAACATGAACTCCTACTGCTGAACTCATCCACAGTTCCAATTCTGTATGCTTATTGAAGAGATTTATGCTCCTAAATTAATTGTGATAAAGCAAAGGGAATATGTTTTATTCAAGTAGTAATATAGACTGAAAAAAATATTACTGAATCATGTGTGTCTTTAATCAAGCTGATTATTTCAAATATCTGTACAAATTACTCTAGAGAGAGGTGAAATTTTAAAAGCATTAGCATGGGAAGAGCAGCATCAGCAGGCCTCACAGTCGTAAGATGACTGATGTGGGGAGAATGAGTTTTACTTCACTTCGTGAGTGGAGGGATAGGAATGCTTTGATTTGAGCCTGGATATAGGGGTCCCCACAGTTGCCAAAATAATGGAGCACTTTGTCAGATTGAGATGCTTTCATTTGTGTTACTCCTAGATAGAGCAGCCCTTAAAAATATTTCCTTCTCGGAGAATCTGAGTATGCTTTTAACGCTGACTGCTTCACTCTCCAGCTTAGAGAGGGCCTGCAAGTGTAGATACTCAAATGTGGTCTGCTCAATACCAGACCAGCACAGCCACTAGTAAGACCTCCAGTTGATTCTTACATACCATAAAGTATGAAAAGCACACCAATCAGGAGCTGTGGCGCAGGCAATGAATTAAGAATCATCAGCATCACCTGGATGCTAGAAGATGCACATTTTCAGGCTCTGTACTACCTAATTCTGAAGCTCTTGATTACACCACAGACGTGTGTTTTAATAAGTGCTATGGGTTATGGATTATGTTAATTTGTGCTAATGTTTGAGAACTTCCTTGTATCAGTATTTTTTAAATAAAATTTATTTATTCTATGTATTTTTCATATCAGGTATCTTGATTTCATTCATTCCCTGTCCCTTCACATTCTCCCTCTGCCCCTGCAAATTCTCCCCCACCCCACTGAATATAACAAAATTCAAAAAACAAAAAAGAAAAATGGAGAAAATAATATAAGAGAAAAAAGAAAGAAAAGTGAAGAAATTAAAAATCTCATCATGGAAGCTGCAGTGCGACCCAATAGGTCATGCTGTATACCCTTTGTTCATATATCTCTACCTGCAAGTGTTCTTCACAGAGACATTGGTCTGGTCCACTACACATTCAATGCTGGGCCCCTTCCTGAACATCCCACTCGTGTCCTGTATTTTGAAAATCCTGCAGCTTTGGGTCTGTGGGTCAGCTTCCTTCACGTGCTCCAGCGGATCATAGACGGAGTGGATGTTGGGGCCAGCTAAGCTATAACCCTGGGTCTGCGCCTGGGCATCTTTAGGGTTAGGCTGCCAGATGGGAAATGGGGACAGCTCTCCTATGGTCGCAGTTTCGTGGCTGACTCATCTGTGTGCTAACCATGTTGGCTCTATTGTGCTGCCCTGGCGAGGTGGAGGGACTGCTCAGCTGATAGGGGTCAGGGATGGCTCTGCCATTCTTGTGACCACAGGGCCATCTATCCCACCCATCTCAGGCATTGATGAGTAATGGGGACAACTGTCCTATGGTCACCATTTCGAGGCTGGCTCACACACACCTGAGCTAACAGTGTTGGCTCAGTTCTGCAGCTGGTGGACGTCAGGGATGGCTCTCCCACACTTATGACCACAGGGTAAGCTCTCCCTCCATCTTCCAGCATTGATAGTGGGGGTCTTCTCCCCATTGATGTGTTTAAAACTCATAGAGAAGTATGCTTTAAATTATTACTCCATATACAAGTATGCTTTAAATTATTACTCCATATACTCACTGCCCTGGTTATTGTTTTTATTGTCAATGTGAGACAGCCAAAAGTCACCTGATCAAGATGAGACTTCCTTCCCCAAATGTTCCATGCTTGTTTAATCACTGCTTCTGATCCATGCTGCTCTGTCTGTGGGTCTCTGAGCTGCCCCCTTACCTGTTCTGTGCCTCTTGGCCTTCTCTTAGTATACATAGGCTAGTCGTTTTCAAATGCCCCTCTGTGTACTCTATGTTTCTCTCCTTACCCATCATCACTTCTTACCATTTCTGCAGGCATCACCTACTCAGAGAGCCTTCCATAAGCATCTTTCAAATTAGGTCACTTTCTGTTGGGAATCCCTAGGGGAGCTCCTCTTTTATTAGCAGAAGCTCTCTAAATACACAGATTGTGATTATTTTCTCTCTGTTGGGGAAAAGGATAATTAACCTATACTTGTTAAACACATTACGCGAAGAAGAATTTCCAAAGATGAATTTTGCAATCTGAACATTAAATGATTACAGAGTTATTTTTAGGAATTCTGCTTCAAAATTCTGCAAGGTAACTTTTTGATAATGATACAGAAGATCAAGGTGATGGGGGACACTGACAGGTGATACCACATGCTGAACTGGTCTGTAGTGGGGTGATGGCATTGTAACTGGGCTTCTATACTTACCAATCATTTCTGCTTCAAAGGCTGTAATACGAGTTCTAAGATAATCTTGCTTCAAGTAGCTAGCTCCTTGGTTGTTCATATAACCCTGAATGTTATTGTCCCCCAGGAAGCAGAGTCAGTTGTGGGTCAGACATGAGAATAGATGTTTCATAGTCAAGATAGAAATTGGTGTAGGCATTCTAAGGATCCTTGAAGGTCACCTGGTAGCCAAGTAAAAGCTATTGATAAAATCCTTCTCTAATCTCTTCATATACTGGGTGTGCAAGCCTTCCTCTTGGGAATGAAAACAGGATCTGGACGTTTTCATTCACAGTAGAGGCAAGACAATGACTCTCCGATGTCTATAGATCTCAGTACTTAATTTTAGGCCAGAAATAGGAGCCCCTCAAGTTTTGACAGTTGTCTAAAGTAGTCAGGAAAGTCTTGGGAATTCAAAATCTTAATTTGAACCACCTTTCCCACTGTAGCTTTCCTTTAAAGAGCATTTTTTTTTTCGAATTACAGAGGACACTGGGCAGATGCTGAAATTTAAGATAGATAGCATTAGTGGAGGGGCTGGTAGTCCTGTGTATGCCTTGCCTAGCTGCATGGTGTTTCTCATGTACAGATGTGGTCGTTTTTGGAGAAAAACTACTTTCTTTTTGGGGTGAATCACCAACCCCATAGAGAGAAATATTTAAATTTTGACTGAGTGATATTGATCATTCAGAAAAATAGCATAAGTAAATAATTTTTGTTTGTTTATTTTTTATTTTTTTTTCCGAGGCAGCGTTTTTCTGTGTGGTCCTGGCTGTCCTGGCACTTACTTTGTAGACCAGACTAGCCTCAAAATTAAGAGATCCACCTGCCTTTGTGTCCTGAGTGCTGGGGTCTTTATGCCATCAAGTCCAGCTTGTAAGATAGTTTTTAATAGCTAAAAAGTAACATAAACTTTCAGTTTATGTATGCACGTGAAGCCTGTTAAAGTGGATACATGTTTGTGAGATTGAATGTGAAAGCCAGGGGTCACCCGCTGATGTCATTCCTCAGGGGCCAATCACTTTGAAACAGAGTCTCATTGTTCTGCAGTTCACTGAGTAGTCCAGGCTGGCCCACCAGGCTTCCCAGGGCTGTGGCTACAAACTCATGTCTCCAACACCTGCTTTTTTTAACCCTAAATTTGAGATATTGGACTCTGGTCTCTACGTGTATATAGCAAGCATATCACAAACTGAGCTCTCCCCAGCCACATAAAGGCTTTAGAGCAGTTTATCATGGCCTTGCTCCACAGTCACGGCCATCTTCTCACCTGTTCTTGTCTTCTCCGTGCACGTCATGTGCATACTGTGCTTCGTCTAGGGCTCACTGCTGAAATCGTGTATCCCAATGGTATTCTGATTTTTCTTGTTTCATCTTGAGTGATTATGCATCACGAGCGTTTGATCATTTTTTCTTGGGTAATTATTATTTGTTCCGTTGTATTGTAATGACGCCTTTGTTTGATCATTTTCTTCTTGGGTAATTATTATTTGTTCCGTTGTATTGTAATGACGCCTTTGTTTTGCTCTCACTGCAGGCAGAGACATTTGTTTGGGGTAACACTGCATCAGCACATTCCCAGAGTGTTGCCAAGGCCAAGTATGAATTTCTGTTTGGGAAGTCAGAAGAGAAATCTCCAGATACTAGTAAGTGCTTGCCAACATTGTCCTGCAGGTAAAAGATAATGTGGCCCCAGCAATTTCTGAGTACTGTATTTACCTCCATCACTACATCACTTCCTGCTTTCCACCGTGAAGCCTGTGTGGTCCAACTGTTCTCTAGAGCAGCCTTCCAAGACTAGAACTGGATGTAGTTCCTAAAGCTGGCTCTCAGGAATTTCAAGTCTTCTTCCTTGAAGACTTTTCTGCTTATAATACTTCAAATTTCAAGAATTAACTAATTCTCATTAAGCTTTTATTGTCTGCATTTGCTGTTGTTCTATGTACCTACACTTTAGTTTTTACCACCATTCTATATTATGGAGAGTCAGTGCCACAAATTTTTTAGACAATGTAAGCTTAGGAGAGCTTTCTTTTGCAAACCTATTTGTCCAATCTGTCATATTTCCAATCTAACTGTCACATTTTAAATTAGAAGCAACTCTCTTCAAAACTGTTTAGAGCAGATAGAACTAATATCAGTACTAATATTAGTAATCTTGCTAGCTTACTCAGTTACTTCCAGGTCAGCACTGTACTGTGTACTTTGAATATGGTATCCTTCTGATCACAATTGCTCACAGGTCTAGGACTTTACTCCACATTGTCTGAGCCAGGCCTGAACTCTCAGTCAGTTGAAACAGTACACTTATGAATACACTTTCCTATAAGATGGCATAAAATACACATGCTTGTAGAGTTTCAGAATAGTTATCTATATCTATGGAAGACTGTTGGTGAAGGAAGAGGTAGGCCTTTTGAAAAACAGAAAGGACTCAGTGCTTGTGTTTGGAGCTAGACTTACTGAGTTTGAATCCTGGCCTTATAACTCACCTTTGGGTCATTGTTTAAATTATCCAACGCCAGTTTTCTAATCTTAAAAAAAAAGATTACAGTGACATAGCTCAGTTATTTTGAGGATATAGAATGTGTATGCAAAGATCTCAGAATCATGCTTGGTACATAGCAAGTGCTTCTGGTTTTGTTTGTTGTATTGATGAGGATGAGTAGCATGTCCATATCCCCAGTCTTCAACAGTGACATTTAGACCGATAATCATTACTGTTTTCACCTATATCATTATCTAACCCTTGGTATCTGTTTTAGATGTTTAAGGAATTTGACCTAATGTGGTTGGTGTTTGGTTAAAAACAAGTAACTATCTTTTAGATCCGTGTGTTAGTTGGGATTATATAACAACATTTCAAGATTCCTAAGAAGACAATGCATGCATATTACTTTATCTTAAAGTCTTAAAGTGAATATTAATATTTTAATATTTAGAAATGTTTAGATATGATACAATACAGTGAAATAATTTAAAACATCATTATTGTTATAGTTTATAAACATCTAAATACAGTCTGAAACTCTTTGGCTACCTTAACTTTGAACGCCACAGGTGTGGTTTAGCTTTGAATGCCACAGTAAGGTTTTGTGCTTTCTTCACATTTTTACTCTGACGAAGCATAATTTTTATTTAAGTACGTAAACAATGTGCAATATTTTCTGTTTCAAAAGTGAATATAGCGGGGTGGTGTTGGTGTACGCCTTTAATTCCAGCACTCGGGAGACGGAGGCAGGTGGATCTCTGTGTGTTTGAGGCCAGCCCAAGAGCAAGTTCCAGGATGGTTTCCAAAGCTACAGAAAAACCCTGTCTCAGAAAGAGAGAGAGAGAGAGAGAGAGAGAGAGAGAGAGAGAGAGAGAGAGAGAGAGAGAATATAGCTATTGGCAAGAATGTGAATCTGCTGGGTCTATTACATACAATTATGTAGAATGTTTAAAAGGCAGTTGGGTTAAACATACCTTTTATATCACCTGGCCATTTTATTCCTCAGTATTTTTCCAAGAGAAATTCAAATTTATACACATTTTTACAGGAATGTTTGCCACCTGCCCTTTTGTTTTGCTGTCTGGGAAATCAAGCGCATTAGAGTTTGTGCTTTTTAGAAGTAAGAAATGATTGAAATGAGATGAATGCACACATGGTAGGTAGACTCCATGAGGTACTTTTCAAAACTTCGCCATTTCTTCTTTAATGCTAATTGGCTTCGATTTAATATATTGTGTGTGCTGGAGGCTCTTCTATAGGCCCTTGAAATTTGACTTTGAAAACTATGAGACAAGCATTTGAAAAGAATCATACACAAGTTCCTTGGTCAGCGGCGTGCTTTGACCTTCCTTCCTTCCTTCCTTCCTTCCTTCCTTCCTTCCTTCCTTCCTTCCTTCCTTCCTTCTTCCATAACATTAATGTTAAGATATGTGAGAATGTGATTGAAAATTTAACTCCAAACTGTGGAACCAAAGAAGAAGATGGAAGGGGGAAGAGAAATGTGTAATTTTATAGTCTTAAGACTATACCAGTTCAAGGATAATGTTTTATAAGTCCTTTGAAGTCATTATCATAATTTAAAATGAAGTCCTATAAATATTATATTATATTTTTGGTTGTAAGCTTAGCCTTTAGCAGCTGAGTCCTGTCTCCAGCCCTAAATATTATATTATAGATAAATGTAGAAATAATAGAACTTTAGAAACATTTTTCATTACAATGTTAAAATACAAAGATCTCTTTACTACTAAGACTTGTTAAATGATATTTTTAATGTCCGTGGTCCTTCACCTTGTCCCTCCTGTTGTCAGCATCTTACATGCATGGTAATTGTCCCCAAACTTGTAATTTTCTTAGGGTTATAGAGTTGAATCAATGGTATGGAGTATCCAAACTTAAAAGAAATATATAGTGGTTCTTGTTAGTATGACACCTCTAAAATATGGAATATATTCAGAGACCTCTTGCAGCACACTGGATTGAGTTGATGCAGAACAGGAGAAAACAGCAGACCCTGAGTAGACAGGGCAGTTTGAGAGCAAGGCATCTCCTGTGCTGGACAAAGAAGAAGCCAAACTCAGAGGAAAGCAGGGGACCTAGGAAAGGGTTATTTTTTTTTCTCTCTGATAATAACAATCCATGTGTCCATTAGTTTCAAGACAAGAAACTAGCATGAAGTTTATGCAAAACTGGACATTGTTCATGGAAGTTATGACTAGAAAAATTGTGCATTACCTAGAAGCTGTTGTATGGGGCTGTGACTTGATATACCAGTTTTCCCAGAGTTCTGAATGTTGGGGCCAACTTCATTTCTTGTAGAATGGAAGGCCAAAGTTGGGAGAGAGCACCAACAGTAGTCTAGAGAGGACATAAAACTGGGTTTAGGATGGTGAAATGTTACAAACTGTTGCTGGATTTAATGCAAAATTGTGGACCACTTTGGTAATTGTGGACATGTTAAGCTCTACATTAACAAATAGCCTCTAAATTTACAAGCTCACAATTAGTATCATCTGCGCAGAGCAAGGAGCCTTTATGGGAAGGAGAGCCATCATTTACAACACAGGTATCAAGACCCAAAGAGTGAGAGCAATGGAACATTGTGAAACTATAAAATAAATTTCTGCAAATATAAAAGGGGAAAAACCACTAAGATAAAGCAGCAGCATATGAAGAAGACATGCACATGCTTAGGAAACAGTCTGTGTCTCTCTTTGAATTTAAAAATAGAGATAGTGGGACTGAAGAGATAGCTCAGCAGTTAAGAGCACTGACTGCTCTTATAGGGGACTCGGGGTTCAATTCCCAGCATCCACATGACAGCTCACAACTGTCTGTAAGTCCTGTTCCAGGAGATCCGATGCCCTCGTACAGACATACAATCAGACAAAACACCAATGCACATGATATAAAAATAAATTACTTTTGAAAGTTTGCAAAAGGTGCAGATAGTGACATAGGAAAAAATGGGGTATTAGGTACAAGTTTATTTGGTTTGTTTCATTGTTAAATTGATACACTTGAGAAGAGAGGCTTAGTGTACGATTGTCTGGGTTGGGTTGGCTTGTGGGTATGTCTGTGAGAGGTTTTTCTAGTTTTGGTCAGCTGAGGTGGAAAGACTCATCCTGAACGTGAGTGGCGCCATCTTAGGGTTGGGCCTTGAACTGTATGACCGGAAAGGGAATTGTGCAGCAAGCGTGCATGCACTCATTTCTTTGTGCTCTTGAATGTAGATGTAAGCAGCTGCTTCGGGTTCCTGCAATGATGAACTGCATGGAATCTGGAACTAGGTGAAAGGCAATAGCCCCTCTCTGTGTGTTGCCTTTGTCAGTGTATTTTCGGCTCAGCAGCAGCAGCCGTGAAACAGAGTCAGGGTTGTGTTTGGTTTGTGAACCAGAGCGCAATGATCTGGTTCCAGGATCTCCCACTGCCCCAGTGCTGCCGTAGGAAAGTGAACGGGGGAGAAAGGAAGAAGAAAGGACATCCCTAATTCCAAACAGAAGTCCCTCACGTTGGAACTTCCCCTCTGGTACCATCTGTATTTTCATGTTACGTATCTGAATGTGTACCTGTGTGTTCAGTTTTGAAGAGATGCCTGCTCCATCCTCTGCACCTTATCGTTCCAGGCCTTAGTGATAGGGTTTGTTTCTTATTTTATGTGTTTTTTTAGTTGACCATTTGTGTATGTGTAGGGGGGCTGGGCAAACTCCTATCACTTATCCCAGGAACTTACTGTCCTCCTGCCTCGTCTTCCCTAGGTTTTGAATTCTAGGCTGTTCTAGCATATCTAGTAAAATAGCTTTAGATCTTAACTAAATGAAAATCCCCATTTATCAAACTGCCTAACAGAAATACTTTTCTGGTTTATATTCTCATTGCCAAATTTAATCAGGGAAATGGGTTTATTTACTTTTAGTCTGTTACATGTAGAGATTTTAATTGATAAATAATTAGTTATCTTGACTATAATGTGAATTTTTGATTTTTATTTTTAAAACAAAGTGTATGTCTGTCTAGGAAGTGGATTACTGACAAAATTACACAAGACACAAAAATCAGGAGGGTCAGCTCCTGCCCCTCCCCATTCCTTGGGCTCCACTGCTAACACAGTGGTCCTTAGCCTTTTTCTCTGAGCATTTTCCCTTCACCCTCAGCCAAGGCTCCATCCCTGGCAGTAAGTTCGGGCCATTGACTCATCAGTTTGTCCTTCTCTGTGTTTGTTTGATTTCATGAACATTGCTGATAGTTGCCCCCACAGATAATACTGATTCTCTAATGTAAAAATTTAAAAAAAGAGGCTTATATAGTCTTTTGTAGTGGGAGACTGCCCTTTCATTTCCCAGCCACCCAGACCCAATTAATAACACAGAAATTATGTTGATTACAATCCTGTTTGGCCAATAGCTTAGGCATATTTCTAGCTAACTTTTATATCTTAATCCATTTCTATCAATCTGTGTATCACCACAAGGCTGTAGTTTTCTGGTAAGGTTCTGGCTGGCAGCTGGCGCTTTCTCCTTCAGCAGCTACAGGGCATCTCCCTGATTCCACCTAGTTTCTCTATCTCTGTTTGAATTCCCCCCCTGGCTTTATTTACTAAGCCAAAACAGCTTTTTTAATAACCAATGGCAATTAAACATAATCATAGCATACAGAGGGGAATCCCACATCAGTTTTTCTGAAGCAGACGTATATGATGAGAGAGAGAGAGAGAGAGAGAGAGAGAGAGAGAGAGAGAGAGAGAGAGAGAGAGTTCTTTTGCCTGGATTTTTAAATATTTCACTTTTCAGGATGATCAAGAAGTCTGCTCATGACCTCATGAGATAAGGATGTGTGGTCTCTGCTTCTCCAGATTCCTTTCCACTGGGATCTGTCTTTGCTCTTACCAGACTTGTGGTATCTACATTTTATATTATAAAAATAGAGAGACTTTTGTGCTTTTAATACAGACTGACTCTAAATATTTGAACAACTCTTGCACTAACTGCCAAATCCACATAGTGTGGGCCTTTACACCTGAAGCGGAAGAGAAGTGGGGCCTATGGTACGCGCCCTCTGCTGGCCACTAGTGGGAGAGCGCACCAGAGCACTGGAAGGAATCTACGGAGTGGAAGAACGTTTTGTTACATGGCCTGATTAGGTATTACTTTTTCATATCTTTACTATGTTATTTGTGGAAGGAATATGTTTTTCTCTGAGAGATATGATTCTCGTTCTAATCTTCTGATGTTTTAATTTGTACTAAAAATTTTCTAGGCTGTTATACAGCTCTTCTCTGTAGACTTAAACATAATCCTGCTTAGGTGTGCAGCTTGGGTCTCCTTCCTCATCTGTGTGTGTGTGTGTGTGTGTGTGTGTGTGTGTGTGTGTGTGTGTGTGTGTGTGTGTGTGTGTGTGTGTGT